>NW_027108251.1:606685-611141 GCF_000696795.3 Halyomorpha halys | reverse complement strand
TTGATTATTTAATGAATTATTTTTTAAAATTTATTATTAAAATTATATTTTTTTTACTTCTAGAGGGAAGAGGGGAAGGTGTCGCCCCTCAATTTAGAATCCAATTTCTTATGAACCGTCATCATAATTTCAGTTTCTTAAACTGGCCGAGGATACAAAAATGGTTGTCATGTGATACTGCAATAATGATTTCTTACGGAAAATTGTATTGTGAAACGATTTTTTTTTTTATTTTTCCGAACGCTTTTCAAAAAAATTTCAAAAGTTTTTTTAACGGTTTTGGGCGATTAACGGCTTCAGGACTCATCGTATCAAAAAAGTGCCTTAGTTTAAAAAAAGAGCATAATTTTTGTTAAAGCGATTTGAAGGAAGCTTTTAGGCGCAACCCCTCCTTTCCCCCTCACTAAACTAGCTGGGCGATTAGGAGGCTAATGTTGTCCAACAGTACAAGTTGACGGGTCGGAAACTGCTCTAACGAATTCGATTTAATTCGAGGGGTACTTTAATTTTGTTTGTTTGAAAAAAATTACTATTTAAAATTTTTATAAGTAGTGATAAATGGATATATATATATATATTAAACAAGAAAGGAATTTAATAACTAACTTAAGAAGATAACAGGATTTTTTTTTTACAGTTTTAAAACACATTTCGGGAAATAAAAGTTGTAAAATACATTTGGAAAATCATTTTAGAAATTATAATACTTATTTTATTAGAAATTCGTTGAAGTTAACGGACAAATGATGACAAATACGTAAATAAAACGTCTATTATAATATGAGTTTTACTGAATGGCTCATACTCTGTTTAAAGAATGATTTCGTCACTATAGTTATTTCATTAGTTGGTTTTCTAATTTCCTTAATTAATCCTAAGCCTTTCAGTTGGCGGGGTAGCTCCATAAAATCATTCTTAGTATCTTATTTATAATCTTAAATACTTTCTTGAGACTGGTTAATGTTGTTTAAATAAATAATTTAAATTTTATCCATTATAGTCTCAGAGTATATTCAATTATATTTAAAGGACTGTCTGAAGATATTAAAAAATAATTTAAGGATTATGATGTTGATGAGTACTCTTTGAGTCATAGACCCAACAATAAAATAAAAAATTATTATAGTATATTAAAAGACAAAATTGATACAAGGAATCAATCGGGATTAATATATAAAATTCTCTGTATAAATTGTCCAGCTATATATATAGGTGAAACAAAGCAATTATTGGGTGGCAGAATTTATCAACACAATAATGATTTGTAAAACAAGGAGAAGGATCCAAATAAAACGGCACTAGTACAGCATGCAACCAAAAATCAGCATTTTTTGATTTTGAAAATACAATGATTTTACATAAACAAAATAATATAGTGTGAATGAAATAAATGTTTTGAGACTATAATTTGGATAGCGTTTTTGAATTATTTAGTAAAAAATTGCCAGTCTCAAGAAAGAAATTTAAAGATTATAAATAAATAATATATTCAAAAGGAAAATACTTGAATCCATTCATATATCTGAAAATATTAATTATACAGTAAATTTCAAAACAGATACAAGAAATTTGAACCAACATTATGCAGAGATATTAAGTAAAATTAATTTATGAAAAATATGGGATAAATTAAATGTTGATATCTATAATTATCCTTCATAAAAATTTTACTAATAAAATAAAGAGGAAATTTAACAAAGATATAGTTATAATAAATAATTTTAATGCTTGATCTGAGTGGAGGGAAGGTTGTGATAAATTTTAACAAATAAGTGACTGTGATAAAGAATTTTAATTTTTGGTTTAATGTGAAAATTGACTAACTAGGTAATTAGATATAATGTAGGATATGCTTATTAACAAAAAATATATGTTTACCTAACGTTTTAATGTTTCATAGAAATTTTTGAATTGACTTGGGCAGAATATGAATGCAGAATGAAGTTGTGTTTTAAAATTATTTAGTTCAAAAATTGTATAGGGTAAGATAAATTATAAATAATTTTGTTAAGTATTTTGAATCGTTGAGGATCAGAGATGTAATAAAGGCTGTTTTGTGATAGATTGTCCCTGAGGATAGCTGAATTGGCCGAAACGTCGGACTTGTAAAGAATATAAAATGTTTTGAGGCTATAATGGATAAAATTTATATTATTTATTTAAACAACATAAAATTTATATTATTTATTTAAACAACATAAAATTTATATTATTTATTTAAACAACATAAAATTTATATTATTTATTTAAACAATTCTTAGTATCTTCAATGTTTATTTTATTACAATTTAGTGTTAAATAATGCATAATGTAAATTTTATTACACTTTTAAATTTAAATATTTCTGACATAATTTTGCAAAAAACATTGTTTAAATTTTTTTAAGAGAAATAATATTGAAAATACTCTTATGACAACGGTTAAAATTATAGTTGGTCGAATTGTAAACAGTAAAGCTCATTGTGGAAATAATTACCGGAAAGTATTGCCGCAGTTACTAATTTTATTAACAGAAATTTCTGTTGTGAAGCTATTAATTTCATTTGTGAAGAATTATTTTCAAATCTAATTTTCAAAAGTTGGGTGGTTAATTATGGACTCATATATGAAATACGTAAATATACCTAACATATGAAAAAAAAAAATAGTTATGTGCAGTAGAAAAGGTAACGCCATTGTTAAAAGATAATTTTAATTTGCTACCAATGCGGTAGATTTTCGGTTATAGAGTGGTAGTACTTAATGTAAGGAAGATACCTTTCAGTTCTTGGGACCCAATCCCAGGTATAGTGAAATTAGAATAAAATATTTTGGGCAGCGGACCTGCTCTCCACAGCAAATATTAATTAGTTAAAAGACTATAATTAAAGAGTACTTAGCAACTATGTGCTATACTGGAAAGAGCTCAGTGGGTTAGTATTTGAGGTATTAATGCCATACCAGTGATTGTTACTATGGATTTGTTGCCTTAAAAATAAATATTGTTTTGCTATTTTAAATCATTGACTGGTTAAAAGGTAGCTTAGCTTGGTTTTAATGTATAACTTTTTTTTTTTTAATTTTGTAATTTATATGTTTTTAGTTAAAATTAAACAAAGACTACAACAGACGTATGCTTTTCCATTGGCTTTGTATTTTTCAATTGTTGAATAGATCCATTTTTTGTATATATTTTTTTAAATAATCACATTTTAAAATAGTACTTATTGGAGGTAAAATTTAATGTTTATTAATTGATTATAACCGTAGTTCACTTTGATACGCCGGTTACGAGCTTAGGAGAAAAAAAACCTTATTTGTTACTATATACAATTAGTTAGCTGTTTATTAAGAGTTTTAAGATTGCCAGAAATACCTTTCCATGTTTATATTGTTGGAAACTAATTTTTTTTAATTATTTAAATAGGCATATATCATCAAATTGGTTTTATGCATCTAAAATCTCCTGGAGTACAACGAATATGTATTCGTGAAGAGAAGTACCAGGTACCCACTTTCTAAATTTCGACGTTGCGAAATTCCTCAACCTATTCCCGTCTTTACAATGCAAACATACTCCCTCCTCCCTATTCCCACCGCAGATGGATCTCATGAAGGTGGGCGTATCCTATAGTTGTGCCGCGTCATCCCACACCCCGCTACTTCACCCAGATCGGCACATACCTCGGTTACGTCCCGGACCACAAATAATATCACCCTATTCGGGACAAGCGGGCCAGGGTGTACTATGGTGGGGACTCGAACTGGCTGAGGGTGTGGGGTTGCCAGAACTATTTATACCCGCATCTCTATTTTAATTCGTACGGGGTTCTTCTTTCGTTACCTCCTTACACTTCCCTCGTTACTACTCCAAGCATAATGCGAGAGTGCAAAAATAATATTGGGATATCTGGTATCGAAACAATTCTAAATACAGTGTCGGCTTCTGTAATTATTAATATTCGAATTCTCTGTAATTTATAATTGCATATTGTGCTGATATAGAAAACAATTCAAATTTGGTAATTAAAATGATAAATAAAGCAAAAATGTTCCTATTATCAATTGTAAGACATAATTTTTTTTTTAATCTTGTGTTTATTTCCAAGAAATTGGATATAAATCTCGTTCCTAATGAAAAGATTCAATGATATTATATATACATCATTCATTTGTACATAGATGGGACTTAAAAGACAACAAATAATAATTTATTCAAATAATTTCGACTGAACGACATTTAGGATTATACAACCATTTTTAGTCATTTTTATAAGTAATACATTGAATTATTCCATTTAATTATTTAATATTAAATATTATATCATATTATTAGATCAATCAACTTTAAATATAATAAATCTCTTAAACCTAAAATTATTGATTAAAATATGAGAGCTACAAGTTTATGTATGTGTGATGCACCTGACGTGCTAATTATTCCGCTTTTATTAAATCAATAATCAATTGAATTATC
>NW_027108251.1:603887-606131 GCF_000696795.3 Halyomorpha halys | reverse complement strand
AAAAAAGAAAATTCGTCAATGGCTTTTCTTTGAAACCACTTAATATAGTCTCTCCAAATAGAAAAAAAGTTTATAATTTATCGGAGGTATCGTTAGAAAACGAGCTAGTTTTTGTTGCAAGCCAAGGGTTTGTGGAAATGAGGTGCAGGGAAGTCGTGATACAGGTCACAAAGTTTTCTCCAACACGAGCATCAATTAAAAAAAAATAATAATAATTTTCTATCCTCCATTGCTTTACGAAAAATTCCCGACGAAAAGACACTAGTCACAGATATTGACACCAAGATGACAAAAATCAGTAGGTAGATATCTGTTGAACATATCAAAGCGAAAAACGGCTAGTATCTATCCAAATTATTTACCATAAAATGTTCCAAACATTTTAATAACATTTATTGTTAATAATATAAATTTTTAAGTTATTACATTCCTAAATAAATAATAATACATATATATGAAGGACTGATGACTCTAACCTGCATACCTTCATCGTACACCGCATTGGATCACAAAGTGCGGTCAAGGATCTCCACACTCTATAATGCCAACAGTAAAAAAATATTATGTGTATATATAGGAGTATTTTATACCTTTTAAATTGAAATTAATCAGCACTCGTTTCAGAACATTTCAAGTGACAAATATACTTCCTTCAATTTCAACAGGTTTCAAAAAACTTTTAATAATATTAGAATCAATATTAAAAATGCTAAGAATATTTTATGAAGTCCTCATGGCAACTGAAAGGTTCATATATAGACCAAAAATCTAACTATTTAATAAATATGGCGACAAAAACATTGATCAGGCGGGCGAAACGGAAAAACATACTGCGGAAGTACCCGCCAGTTAGCTACTTTATTTTGCACTCCTACAATTATGTAATTTTTTTTTAGTTTTACGCCGTTTTTCAATTTCAGGTACTTTTAAAATATTGCTCGACTTAACTATCTTAAAGTTTCCTTTTTTCCCGTTTTAAGCTAATATTTCAAAAGCAATGTAGGACCGTCGCTCCCTGGGAGTCGTATTGAGGCGGGTCGGGCGGGGAAGGATTGCCTTTTTTTGTGTTACGATCTCCTCTTGTGAGATTGTGACATGTCGTACATCGACCAACCTACTCACTTTAATTGTCTGTTTAAAAACTCAGATAAGTACTTTACCTATATATTTCAAATAAGTGATAGTAAAAAACGAAAAATTATATTTTTGGAGACAAATTATATTATTTGAAGTTTCGGTGCGTGAATTGGTGTTATTTGAGTTATAAATGGCCAATATGTAAACTGATTGTTGTAATATAATCTTTTTTTTTTTATTTCATGATTAAAAATTATACTTTAATGAATTATTCATGAAATTCAGGAAGATCGTGGTTGAGATTACTTTTTTATAATTTCAGGAAGATTATTTGCGAGTGATGTCTATGTGTAGTGTTCCAGATTATACAACATAAAGATTTATTTATGAAATTTATTTTAGATTATGACTTTAAAAGCGCGATCACCATGACCATGAAGTGTTTCCTAATTTAAGGAGATTCTTAAAAAAATTATGAATCGTCCATCAGTCTTCACCGCCCGTGGTCATGCAAAGAGACTTTGTTAATTATTGAGGAACATGACAGGGTGGAATACCATTGACTCACTATAATCTATAATCTAGATTCAAGCTGACATGTAATATGAACTATCTAAGTGGGAAATGTGTAAGCCCAATTCCATTCTGAGCAATAATTAGGAGTCGCTGGTTTGGATCTTGATAGTAGTAGCACTTAGTGGTTAGCTCTCCTGCACCCTTAATTTATTTATTCATGGCCAAAATTATCTGATCGAATTTTAAACATTTACGGCTATTTGAATAAAATATATGTACATTTATTTTTTTAAATATATTAGTGATAATGATTCGTATGTTGAGGAGCACTCTATGTACAGTAAACATATCCAATTCTCATAACGAAAAAAGTTTTGACAAATTAAATTTCTACATCTCACACTCATTTAGTTTCAAAATTTAAATTTTACTCTGTCAATTAATGTGTCATAAACCAACATTTTTATAGGAGATTCAGCTTATTTATATGAAATTTTATTATTAAATTTTTGATTTTATATTACTTTTGTTTTTATATATTTGTGGATAATAGGTGAGTTTTGTGTTTTAAAATTTTAATTAAACAGTGCTTATGTGCAGAAATACGATATTTAGATTTTTATACTTATATATTGTTTAATATCTTATTTA
>NW_027108251.1:600794-602984 GCF_000696795.3 Halyomorpha halys | reverse complement strand
AAACTTGCTCATCAATAATACGTGTTATTAGCATTTTTATGTCTATTGTTTACAAATTTGTTGTTTTGTACATATTCATTGGAAAGTGTACTAAGGGAATGTGCTACTGTCTCTAATAGTACAAGAGCGGGGAAGAAAAAAAGCAGTTATCTCACCCCAATTTTGATTACTTTAATGAAAACTTTGTATAATTACTAGTCCAAACTGATGAATCTGCCAAGTATAGGTAGGGGAATAAAAAAGGGCGGCTGTTTCAAAACCTAAAAAAAACATTAATTTTTCATTCGGAGCTCTATATCTTAAAAACTACCAACAACACTAAAAAATCTAAAAGAACATTACTTCAAGAAGAGTAAGTTTTCTGAAATATTAGCCCTAATAGAGCTGTTTACGCCCAATAGTTCTCGAGCCTTTTAAAAAGCAACATTTCATAAAAATGTACTAAAATATCAGTAGTTGTAAATGTGGCTAGAGATTATATATATTTTTTTTTTCATACACATAGTTTGATTATGTTCATTTTCTTTATCCTTCTATTTGTATATATTTTAAGAGACATTTTATTTAGTTTTATGTAATTTTTATTTATTTTTTTATTTTTTATTTCTTTAATTTATTTTCATTCTTATTTTATTTTATTTTAGTATGAATGTAATCATTCACCACTATTACCTATTGCCCACAATAGTGTGGCAGATTGTAATATCTATCAATTATATAAAGTTAAAAAAAAAAAAAATCAGTAGTTACTTAATTTATTTTGAGAAATCTATATCTCAGGAACTATATGACGTACAGATGTCTATCAGCACTCAAACAAAGCTAGTTTAATATACTATAAAGTAGTTTATGACGTTTATTTTCGTAGGAGTAGTATTTTTCATGATATTTGCTAAAATAAATTGGTTTATAGTTGTTCTCCATTCTCGATAACTATTGCTGTATAAAAAACCATGTGGAATTTTCCCACTGATGTTCAGTCACTCGTAATGAATAACCGTGGCTTGTTGATGTCTATGGAATGTTTAATGTAGATGTGATCGTTAATGTCCTATTGGTTCAAATAGTAGGTGATGGTTCGCCCTTTCTCCATCTTCTATAAAAACTTGCTGCAACCTATTTCTTACTAATAGTTTTCTATATTCTGGAACATTCATTAGATATGGAAGTAAACTTTGTAAAAACTGATAATTGCTGTCATGTTCTAGAGCAGCACTGTCGGAGGGCAATTTAATTTTATGTTTAAGATATGGCTGGTTTAAACAATTTTCACTATTTTGCTTTAATTTTTGGAAACTGGATGTTTTAGAGTGTCCATGCCTTCTGCCGCACCACAAAGCACAGAAACCGGGGTGGAATGAGACGTTGGATAATTCTCAGAAATATCACTTTCACCCTTTGATAAATTACCTTCAGTATGAGTTATATCTTGCGTTTCCGACGGCTTTGGGCTTCATTCTGCCAAGACATTTTCCGCAAAAAGTTTCATCATTGGAGAGACACTGCTAATAAGTTTCCTCTGAGCGACAACATCTTTTTAAAAACAGCATTTGGTCGAAGTACGGCCATAATGAATCCCCTGTATCAGTTTCTTCGTATCCTGACTTCTGCTCAAGAACATTATTAAATTCTTTTCAGAAAGTATCGCGAAGACCCTGCCATTTCTTTTTCACCTCCTCCACTATAAGATAAAAAGATACAAATGAATATTAGCGACTCGCCGAAAATTATTATAATTATTTATCACTTAATTTAATTATTTTAAAATAAATATTAGGAAATTATTGCTCTTTAGGTTAATTAAAAGGATATGAAATTGAAAAAGTTTTACGAGACACCATCGTTTTAGAATGGACTGAAATAATTGAATAAAAGTTTTTATATTTATTACTTATCCCGTACTATATTAACATACTACTTTTTTTCTTTTTTTTTTTTTTTACTAATATAAGGCAATCCAGAGCGAAGATGTTGTTTGCCTATGCATATTGACTGACTTCTCGAGAACATTCCTAATCATCATATGTTCAATGTTAAGAAGCATACAAAAATAAAATAAAATTAAGTGAGAAAAGAAAAAATATATATAATATTTTTACTCTATTAGTTGTATATATTCGTACTTATCTCTTTTCTTAAGGTAATCCAATATTTCCAGAATATGAGGGCTATTATCTTTTAATAAAGTTG
>NW_027108251.1:596780-599997 GCF_000696795.3 Halyomorpha halys | reverse complement strand
GTCGATTCGGATGAAATAGACGCAAATGCACGCGCTCCATGCTTTTCCTATGTTCGGTATCGGTCGGTTGTAAACGGTTCTGTTCGTTTGGGAACCGGCTTTAATTCCAAGGAATATTATCTAGACTTATTCGGAATCTATTAATCGACTGGCCTAAAGCTCATAGATATCTTTTGCTTTGTTAGGTGATTATTTAAGAGATAAAATCCACAATGGATGGTTATTGAAATAGATTACTTTAAAAAAGAAAAGAAAACAGTGTTACCTAACTTTTACTCACACTACTTCAAGAAAAAGTTAATCCTTGCACTTTTCAAGCTATTTCTTTATTATTCAGGATAGCAATACCTTATACTGTATATTTCACGTATAGGTAAGTGGAAGTAAATTCTTACAATTGTCACTATAATCATGGAATATTGACAATAATTATCAAATTCATTCATATTTTATATTTTTCCATGGCTTATTACATTAAGAGTAAGAATGTTTTTTAACATTTAATAAATTCTATTTTTAAAGTAATGCCTTATCTCACATATTTTATAAAGTGAACATTTGCTCCTGAAGAGTATTTAATTTTTAATACTTGTATGCACAAAACGCGAGTTGTCAGCCGTTTAAGAATCTTGAACCCACACGCCATAAATATTTACCTGCAAAATAAATCTTACATTATAAAAGATGATGAAATACGCAGTGCCTGTAAACAATACATATTTAACATCCTACGCCATCTTCTTCTCCAGTGCCCATCATCCAATCTATATAGTGAGAGGTACCTGCAGCAATATATATCCAATTCACCTCCTTATATTAATGTTGAGAACATTCTCACTATAGAGAGTATCGAAAAAGTAAATCATGTATATTTCTTTTTATTATCTGTAGCCAACATGTACTGTATTCCCGAAATGACACGAACCCTTACCAATTGCATGGTTATTCACAGTGTTTTTTACCATTATGTTTTACGTTTTTACCATGTTTGTTTTATTATGAATTTTTTATTCATTTAAAATTCATGTACATGTCTGTCCGACAAAGCTCAATGAACTCATCAATGATCCAATATTTGCAGGTGTTCCTCAAGGTTCTGTCCTGGCCCCACTTCTGTAACTCATATTCACAAACGACTTACCGACAAACGACAACATACTAACTGCGACGTATGCAGACGGCACTGCTATCATTTCGAGAACAGACCTTTTACAGGTCACACTACCACTACAACATAGTCTAAACAATATACAGATATGGTGCACACGATGGAAAATTAAGATTAATCACAAATCACATTTACTCTACAACACAAAACATACCCTTCAGTTTACATTGACAATCACCCTGTACCACAAACAAACATAGTAACTTATTTAAGACATATATGACAGAAGGTTGACATGGGGTCCACACGTCAAGACAAAAAACGCTAAATTTCGGACTGAGACAATTATATTCTGTACTACACAGACGTTCTAAATTATTGCATTGACTTAACGTATACAATTAATTACTAAAACCCATATGGACTTACGCGTGCCAAATTTATGGACCTGCTAAAAAGACACAGATTCATAAAATACAAACTTTTCAATCACAATTTTTAAGACTGGCAACGAACTCACCACTCTACGTTTCAAACGTTCCCGATTCACACCGATCTACACATTCAAATGGCTTACAAACGGTTTCACGCTACATGGACATTTCATGTAGACATTTCAAATATGGACATTTCAAAATAAATTTATACGACAGATGGCAACACATGACATTCCTGACGGCGTAGAGTGAAGAGGAGTTGGATGCGGGATCTCCTGATGTAATAAAATAATTTACTTAACGGTAAATTGGAGGATACACCAATGGGTGCTATCTCCCTCATGCCAGCTCATGCCATGGATAGAAAGAACTACTCATTTGCTGGTTGTGAAGTATATTTACAGGTGCAAATAAAAAAAAAAAAATCAGGTAGCCTATATTTATTGTAATAAGAGTAATTGCTTGTTTAAAATGCAAAATATATTGTATAGTGCAGGAAACGACGCACATGAAGACATATTTTGAATTATTTGTACAAGAAGTCATGTACTTTGACAAATAAAATGAATAAATAATAAATATTTCCTTTGTTGCAGTTATAGTCCACGTAAGTAGAAGTGTAACGTATGATTTTTAAAATATTAATTCCAAATTTAACAAATAGTTCCCTGAATAATTAACAGAAATTAATTAATTCAATTTTAGGTATAGCTAAATTTTAAGTTATTTTTACTAGAATATAGAAAATTTGTATCTGTATCAATCAGGTTATTTTTTTATCACAGTTGTGATTTTTTTTTAAATACAAACAAAATGAGTATGACAAAGACTTTGTAATAGTGAAACCATTAATATTATTGTTACATAATTACAAACGCCTATTCATATTCTTTCCAATGGCATTCCAAACGTGGCAAACAATGAAGGGACCAAGGCCTTCCATAATAATGTAATGCCTGGCAAACAAACCGTAACGGTATTCATTTGCTTTCATATTCTTATGAAATTAAGAAACATCAATATGTAATAATAATGACGAATCAATTAATTAATAAATAAACCTTAGGATAATAAATTCATAATAAGGTGAAAGTTGTCTTCACTCTAACTCATCTACCATAGGAACCAAAAATTTTAATGATTATTTAAAATAAATTACTACTTGTTAAGTTGAGTTACCTCAATCCAAAAAATACGTTAAGGTAAATGTTATTTTGTTTTTAAATCCCTGGTTGTAATAGTAGAAATAACTTGAACACTACTCGACTGATCTACACCAAACTTAGCAGAAGGTTTAGAGCTCTATAAACTGCACCAAAAGGCACAAACCGGATCTCATTAAACGAATTAGAAGCAGAGATATAAAAGAAAACGTTTAAAAATCTTTTCTTTATTCGAAACCTAAGGAGAAGAATTATTTCTTCGCCTTTATCGTATTTCTTCGAAGTATTTTTTCGCCATTATAAATTCATTAAATCTAATTATGTCGATGTATGGTAAAATAGCTAAGAAAGCTAAGTAGAAAGGAAAACTTTCAGGTTTCCAAAAGTTCTATTAACGTAGGAAGTTGATAAAATAGAGGTGTTATGAACGATTATATAGGGTGTTTTTTTAAGCCCGATAGAACTTGAAATTGTAAAAAATAACACAAAAATTTAAATTGTAATCAAAA
>NW_027108251.1:594415-596730 GCF_000696795.3 Halyomorpha halys | reverse complement strand
CTCAATCCAAAAAATACGTTAAGGTAAATGTTGTTATTTTGTTTTTAAATCCCTGGTTGTAGTAGTAGAAATAACTTGAACACTACTCGACTGATACACCAAACTTAGCAGTGGCTTAGAGCTCTATAAATTGCACCAAAAGGCACAAACCGGATCTCATTAAACAAATTAGAAGCTGAGATATAAAATAAAACGTTTAAAAATCTTTTCTTTATTTGAAATCTAAGGAGAAGAAATATTTCTTCGCCTTTATCGTATTTCTTCGAAGTATTTTTTCGCCATTATAAATTCATTAAATCTAATTATGTCGATGTATGGTAAAATAGGAAGGAAAGGTTTCAGGTTTCCAAAGGTTCTATTAATGTAGGAAGTTGATAAAAAAAGAAGTTATGAACGATTATATGAAAAACAGTCACTGGAAGAAAAAATATCCTCTAAATACATCAATGTTAAAAAATTTCTATTTTTTTATTTTCTTGAAAAATGGTATTTATCAGTTTGTGACGACATTAAAAACTTTTATGAAATGTTTTTTTCTAAAAAAAACAATTTTTTGACCTAATTTACCCAGATCCACAGTGTGTTTTATAATTTTTTGTTAATATAATATAGCCTAATAGAATCAGTTACTTTTTTCTTATTCTCCGGAAAAAGACGAATCAATTGGTGTACAATAATCATGAAAAAGACGTCTAATTTCTGGGCTTCAAACGAAAAACGTTTAATTTTGTTCATAACTGTTCTAGCTGGAAATTTGTGGATCTTGATAGATTTAAATCCATGACGACTGGAAAAATTTTGAAAAAAAAACCCTGTAAATCGGTCTTGTAATTCAAAAGTTTATTGTGGACAAAGATTCGACCATTCCCTTTTACTTGTATAAATATAAGTTCATCAAATGATCTTACATAAATCCTAAGCAGAAAAAAAATTACAAAAGAATGGTCGTTGAAACAAACAAATGTCCAATATCTTTGGATCTAGAATCATTGAAAAATATTTGGTTGAACTAAATAATCCTTTCACTGTGTGCTCTCAGTGTCGGTGTTTTTTCGTTAGCACATGTTGCTATGTTAAATGCCTATGGGCTTGTTTGATACATGAGAGCTGGCGGGGCTATGGGATGTTGTGGGTTCAATGTTAACAATTTTTTAAATAGCCCAGCTTGATGATAACATTATAACGGAGAATTACATGTTTAAATTCCCTTTAAAAGTTTAATTTTCCTACTTACCTTAAACCTAGATTCGAAAATTAAAAAAATATTCTTAACAACTAGTTTGATTTAACATAAAATTTCTTTAAATAAATAATAATCTTATAATCACATGTCGTCGACGTTCTTTATTAAAAATGTTGAATTCATTTTTTTTCTATTTTAGTTGAATAGTCATTTACACTGATCAATTTAACTTTGTGAAATACGATCAGTATTAGTTCTCAATAATAAAAACTAAGTGCATTTTTTCATCTAAAATATTTTTCCAAAACAAGTAAAGAATAAAATATAAAAAATTTTAGATTATCTATTTTACAGAACAGAAACGATAAATATATCGTGTTTATTTATTATTATAACTGAGACTTATTTTTTATTACAGTTTAATGAACTAATATTATAAACATTAATAATATTATTCATAATGAGGTGTAGATAGTTGACCGTAGATTAATGATTGGAGAAGTTTGTCTAAATAAATAAATATGGTTTTGTTTATTTATGTTGTTCTTTGCTGACCGCACCCCCCGACAAACTCCAATAATATTATTCATTTAAAGTTTTTACTTTATTGTACCGGGCATGATTTCATCTCCAATATTCGGGTTTGAACAACAAATTATTTATCATTAATTTATTTTCAAGAAAAATTCTTAATATTTTTTGTTCATTTATTTAGTTTGTACTTTATTTATTTGTTTATTATTTATCTGTACACTGGGCGACATTAGGAACATACTGTCCGTTATTCAGCCTAAATCCTCCTGGTTTTAAGGGATTTGTTCGTTCTTTTTCTTGTAGACAATGTCAGTTACTTGTATATTTGACTGTGAAACGTTGTCCAGAATTCAGAAATTGAAAAAGTAAGAAGTATTAAAAGATTTACTTGAAAATAAATAATAAGATTGTATACCCATAGGCAGAAATAAAATTTATTTTCATAGGAACCAAAAATTTTAATGATTATTTAAAATAAATTACTACTTGTTAAGTTGAGTTACCTCAATCCAAAAAATACGTTAAGGTAAATGTTGTTATTTTGTTTTTAAATCCCTGGTTGTAGTAGTAGAAATAACTTGAACACTACTCGACTGAT
>NW_027108251.1:590333-594010 GCF_000696795.3 Halyomorpha halys | reverse complement strand
TTTATACTAGATTATTTAATTTTATAATTCTTTTCATTTGACTTTAATTTTCTTTTAAATTATAGATTTCTGCAATAATTAATTAATCCACGACATCAGATTTTTTTTTTTGTGGATGATTAGTTTTATGACTTATTTACATTTATTTAATTGTAGTTAAGTATCACGTTTGCACTAAGTTCATATTTTTAATAATAATATTTTTTTTTTAGCTTCTAGTTATTTTCTGATATTTCGTTTTCTTTTTAATTCTTTCTTAATTAAGTTCAAATGACCAGAAACATCAACTTGAAAAGTTCCACGTTGTAGATTCTGACTTGATGACAATGGAGGTCTTAAAAGAACTTCTTCCGTTGATGACGGCCATCTGCGAACCTTGATAGAAGAAACTCTAAGAACAACAGTTTCAACATCCGTTTGGGAAACTCAGCCGTTGCTAAATATAAGAAAGGGGGAAAATTTTGAGAAAACGGATTCTTTTACAATTTTTTTTTATTATATCCTCTGTATTCATAACCTAAGCAAAACAAGATTTTTTCTAAGCCCGTAGTAAACTGAAATTTACGGGTTCAAATCATGCTTGATTCAACACGATTTTCAAAAAATGTTTTCAAGCAAAATTTTTAGGTCAGAAAAAAATTCAAGATAACTTTATTTTTCGAATGTATATACATTTCTTGTCTGATGTTGCTGAACAATGCAATTTTTTTAAATTTAATTTATTTCATGAAGTAATTTTTATTTAACGGTAGGAATTGCATTTTCTTTTTTTTTTTCTTAAAAAAAGAATCTTTGTTCGATCATGTCTCGTTCTTATTTATAGGGCTCAAGGTCCTGTCATCAGCTTTATGCGAGATCTATCTTCCTTTTTTCTTCTTACATATTGCATTACCATGATATATTGGAAGACAGTTTTCCTATCTCGGTACAAACGTGATCAGATCAGACGGTTCGTTGTATTTTTCACAGCTTGCACCTCACTTGTATCTTTTATGTGGGTATCTTGCTTAGAATTTGAATGAATTTAATGTCAACAGGAATGCAATTTCCGTTATGCACTGCAGGCAGAGTAGTTCGAATATAAGAAATATCTGAACCGAAGAATCTGGTGAGGGCGGTAAGAGGCCAGAGTTTCAAAATTATCTACAGCACACAATTTTTTTAAATTCAATTATTTTGGTACAATTAATGGATATAACTGCTCCTAACTATGTAAATTCGACCTTTAAAAAAAAATTATATTTTTATTAATATGTTGTACATGTCCCTTGTTCATATGTTTCGCTTCTGTCCGGAATGCCCCTGCGTCTTTAATTTAGATATAGATATAGTTTTAGATACAATAAATACACATGACGAAATGTTTATTTTTTATTTACAGTATTAACATTAACATTAACTGAGTCCAAAAAACCTAACCTCTTATAATGGTTTGAGTGTAAACATCCTAGCTTATGGACGAAAAGACGTAATGGAACTGATATTACATATTTAAGGCGGGTAAATACCTGGGACGTGACAGCAACTCTTCGGTTAAAATTGACCAACTCGTCAAGCTGGATCCTCAGCCACTTGCCGATAAACCAAAATACTTACAAACGCTTAGTAAGTAGCAAACTTGCTTTCCATTCGCATTTGTGTTCCAGAGGAGCAAACATGATGGACATCGAACTTGTGTTACCTATCAGCTCCGATTCTAGAATCCTATAGCTAGGAACAAAATAAATACACTCAAAATGAAAGTAAACGAAAATAAAAATTCTTAGAAAAAGTATTACATAAATTAATTTGGTGAACTGCTCAAAAACGAAAAGCCGTAAGAAACTAAAGTTACATATCATGTAACTGCATATGCTTGGGATGTGAAAGCAACTTTTTCGCTTTATGGACCTGAATTACAACTTTATAGAATTAATTTTTCACATTTTTTTCGATTTTCACAAAAACAGTCCTAACGATTTTGATTAAAATCGTTGAATAGATACTCTTTAATACCAGATAGGTATATAATGAGGATAATCCTCATTGGAATTGAATAAAAAGACTTAAATATCGAATTTAAAAAAAATTCATTCGTTAAAGTATCTTTAATTTGTTTATTTAAAAAAAATTATAAATAATAATAATAATAATGAAAAAAAAAATTCATATTGTTAACAATAACAAACAATGTAAAATACGAAACAAAACAGAATTTTAAGCATATGAGAAATAGGTAAAAAATACAGAGAGGTCGGAATAAAAAAAAAAAAAAAAGATCACATGTTTCCGATTTCGTTATATTTTGTTGTAATGTTGTATTCTTGTAGAAAAAAGTTAATATTCCTTATTTACATTTAATGAACCCTAAATATATACTTTTATAGCAACAGAAAAATAAAACCGATTTATTTAAAATGTTGTCCCTTTTTAAATATTTAAGTTAATCAGTGCCTAAACCTATTAATTTCAATTCTGCGATTAAATGCCATCTGTGTGCAGAGCTGCGCGGATCAATATTTAGTGTCTAGGCCAAGTATTTATAGAAATTAATTTTGAAATGAATTAATTTTTACTTCTCAATAGAAATATTACCTAACAATAAAAGTATACGCAGATGTAATAAGAAAATTCATTATCTTGTTCTTTGTTCTTAGCCCTGATGAAGGCTAGAAATTCCGAAACGTTGGCAATATTAAATAAGTTACTTCAACTTATTTGTGTTATTTCTGACTGCAACCCAACCATTTTCTTTTCATATATATTATCTAGTATTAGAGTATTTATTATGTATAAGTATTTTCTGAATTTGCTCTACGATGCTATACTTTAAATTTCTCCTTTAATGAAATCAAAGAATTGATTATTTCTTATAGTTAGTTCTTGTTATTAATTTTCATGGAAAAACAAAAATACATCATCCTTACTTTCTCTATATTTATTTTTTTTTTGACGATTATTAGGACAAACTGATTTACTATTACTATTAATTATTATTTTAGAAATACTTAAATCTTATCTACCTTTACATGTACTTTTATATTTTAATTTTTCCTTACTATATAAACATATTGCATAATATAATTATAAATCGAGAAAAATCTATCATTTGTAAAATGTTTATATATTACGCTTAAATGGTTAGATAATGAAGATCATAGGAATTAAATTATTTTCTTCAGTATTCTGTACTTCCAAGCTCAATTTATGATTTGACTTAATTTGATTTAGGATTTTGAGTTTTTTTATGAGCTCGTGAGTTCGTTACTTCCAATTTAAACCAAGAATATCGGAATACATTTTTAACTTGTTGCACGGATTATGAAGAATGGGAAGGGCGGTTTCGGTGTTTATTTTGTTTTCTCAAAAACTATGGAGGTGAGGGTTTCCAGGGTTTGTGTTTGGTGCCAACTACACGGCTTGGGTCAAAGTCAACAATGGAAGGTCGCACCGCCCTGTTTTGTTTCTTTTTTGTTTTTTTAAACGTGGAGCCCCTATTGTAGTTTTTTAAGCCAACGTAGTTCTGACCTTTCGTTCAGTTTACGTTCCCCTTCAACCTTGCCAAGCATTGAACCGAATTTTCAGGAGCGGAACATCAGGAATAGCGAAACGTGTTATTTCTGAATAATATTGTATTACAATATCACTTGAAATAATACTAGGATACATCATAATAAGTATTAGTCCAAGAGCAAGGG
>NW_027108251.1:580222-589093 GCF_000696795.3 Halyomorpha halys | reverse complement strand
CATAATAATTGAATAAATTGTATTAATATAAAATAAAAAAATGATAAGAATATAAAACATTTCGTAAAATATATTTTAATTAATTTTTAACTTATAATTTACGTAATTTTTTATATTTGCTATTTCTTCCTTTCTTTTATTTGTATATAATTTTCATTTCACTTATTTTTACATACTGCCTTAATTTACGTTTTTGTATCTTATTATCTTACAATGTCAAAATGTTCGTAGTTGTTTTTGTATCTTTTTAGCCCTGATGAAACACTGCAAAGTGGGGCAAAACGTCAGAAAATATATAGCTGTCAACTATTTTTGTTTCTATTTTGACCACAACCCTGATCATCTTCTCCATAATTTATAATTGTATGGTATGGGTAATAGATAATAACATTAGTGACTCCAAAACCTAAAAAAAAAAATGAAGTTTTCACGTGGAACTCCATATCTTTAAAACTGCACATAAAAATAGAAAAACCAAAGAGAACATCTTTTAAAGTAGAGTAAATTTGATCAAATATGAGTCTTAAGTCTTGAATTGTTTACCTTCAGTAGTTCCCGGGATACACATTTTTAAAAAGTAACATTTAATAACGAAATTACTAAAATTCGATACAATTTCCCCAAAATGGACTCACTAACTATAAATCTATTTTGGGGAAATTGTATCTCAGGAATCATTAGACGTTGAGATGTCTATTATTGATAAAATTAAAGCTAGTTGAATGGACTATAAATTAATTTATATGTGATATTTTTGTTAGAATAGTAGTTCTCATGATATCTTCTGAAACAAATGCACATAATGTTCATTCCTAGTTGTTTAGACAAATCTTCTGGTTTATGTAAAACCATATCTCAGGAACTATTAGAGCTATGTGTGTCTATTAGCACTTGAATTAAACCTAGTTGAATGGACTATAAAGTAGTTTGTAATGAATATTTTCGTTGGAGTAGTAGTTTTCATGCTTTCTAAAATAAATACACAAAATGTTAATTCCTAGTTGTTCAGACAAAACTTCTGGTTTATGAAAAGCGATACCTCAGGAACTATTAGAGCTACAGATGTCTATTAGTGATAAAATTAAAGCTAGTTGAATGGACTATAAATTAATTTATATTTGAGATTTTCGTTAGAGCAGTAGTTCTCATGATATCTTCTGAAATAAATACTCCGAATAAGAAATTAGCGAAAATTCTAGGTCATTAAGGAATAAAATAAACTTCTGAGGGAGTGTATCTTGAATACTCTAATATTTACTTTTTTATGACATTTACTGTATTCCTTGTATAGTCCTAGTAAAAACTTTATTTTTTCATTAAAAGACCTTATTATTATAAGATAATAGTTTAGAATTGACCGTATGTAATAGGTTGTAGACAGATAGGTCTTAGTAGCGGTCAATAAAGGTACAAAATTGTAAATAAATAAATATTTTTTTTTTACTATTTTGTAAATTTATTGACCGCCACCCGGACTATCTTTTACAATCTAAAAAAACTTCTAAATGTATTTTTTGAATCTTCTACTTCTACTGCCATTTTTTAATTCCCCTTAACCATGGTTGGCTGAGTCAACAGACAATAGATAAATTAATACTAGACCTATTTTAGATCAATTCCTTACTTTCCTCCGAATTTGGCCCAAATCGGACCAGCGTGTCCGAACTATGGATGAACTGAGAAAAATACGTTTACACATGCGTAAGAGATTTGCTAAAACTTAACCCCTAGAAATTTCGTCATAAACAGATTTGCTGTTCTATCGATTATTCTCGAACACAAAATTGGACCTGAAATCGATACAAAGGTAGACTCTGAAATTTAATTGTTTCTTAATGTTTCAAACGTAAAATGTGTCTGAATATTTTCTATTCTGAGTACATACATATATTTTTTTAATTTGCTACTTGAGTACCAGGTTTCCCAACCTTTAGTAATATGGAAGCAAACATTTTACTGTTGTTGCTGAAAACAGGTGTCTATTCCTCGCAACTAATCATTTAAACTTTTTGTCAACAACTTCAACGCTGAAATTTGATTCCAAAATATGGATTCACTGCTGAGAAAACATTGCAAGTGAATTATGGTGGTGAAATTACAAAAAGTTGATTCTACAATGGTTCCTATTTTTAGGTAGCGGATGGGTACTTAATCATCTTACCTGTTGAGTGGAACTTACGCCAAAGAGAATAAAATTTAATTAATTATGCTAACGATGTACATATATTATTTTATCTTATCTATCTTATACTACATTTATTTTTATTATTAAATATATCAATCAAAAGGACTATGGTAAAAAAAAATTTATGATCTACATTAGCATTACATTTTTTTATAATTGTATAAACTTATCACAGTTTTATTTTATACATATATTTCACAATTCTGTAACGGTTCGGACAGTTATGGTGACCATTCACAAATATTTCCATCTTTAACTCGGTCACAATATTAAACTTTATTTTAAAACAAACAATATTGAAATTTGTGAAACTTTGGTTAAAATTTTCCTTATTTACGGAGGTCATTTTTTTATGGGTTGTTATGCTTTATTTTTAATCTTTCGAAAAAACTGTGAAATTTTCACTTTTTTATGCATGTTTCACTTGAAATTTCATTTATTTTTTGTTTTTATGTTGTATCATTTTTCAATAAAAAGTTTTATCTATCTCAAAAAAAAAATTATGTATGATTTAAATTTTCTCAACTCAATTTTGGAATCGTTACTTACCTGTTGTATGTCTACACTTGACTAAAATAATTATCTTTTCTTTTCGAACATAACGTTCTGTCAATGAAATTCTACTAAAGTTCTACCAGTGGATTCTTTAGAAGACTGTGCCATGTCATTGTAATAGAAGTAGATATATTTTCATTTAATTAATTAAAAAATTTCATAAAACTATTTAAAAAAAAAAACATTCCTCAATTTCAAATGTTTTGATAGTGGTTTTCTCTGAGAAAAATGTTTTACCGCAATTTTCGCATTTTGAAGTATACTCTCAGATTTTTCCATTTTTTGGGTTATCGAATTATGAGGAAAGTGTTGAACCCCAATCCACCCCTTGTATAGCTTCAGCCGTATATCTAATTGTCTTTATTATACATGTCCAGTTTTATCCATATTTATCCAGTTTTCATAACAATTTAGTGTAATTTGTAAGATTTCCTGAAAACAGAAATATTCTTCATGAGAGCACTATTTTGAAAAATTATACTATTTTTTTTTTTAATATGTAATATCAAATTAATTATTTATTTGATAATATATATATAATATGTTTCTAAGCAAACCTTCAAGTTAATGATTGGCTATTTTTATTTATAATTTTATTATTTATGTAATAATTTCTGAACACAGACGACGAAGGACACGGAGGAGAGAATTAGGAATCGAGAGAGGAGGTGGATATTGATCGGTAGGAGGGAACCCAGTTCCCAATATATTGATCTTCAGAGCTTCCCCCTCGGCCGCCAGGGAACCTCCACTCCGTCTATCCTCTGTGGATCCGGGCTTCTGGGACGGTTCTTCTTCTTCCCGACGAAGGGAGATACCACGTCAATCCGAGGATCAGTCGTACATATCGTTAGAATTTAAAAGTTTTTTAATTGTTAGAACATTAAGGTCCTATTGGGGTTCAAAAACGGTACACGAAATAAAAGAAAAACTGTTGTAATTGACCAATGTTTCACCCCACTTTGCATGGATTCATCAGAGCTAAATCATCAAGATACAAACATTAAAAAGTATTATAAGACTATAAGAATATTCAGACAAACTTATAAATAAAAAGAGCAAATTAAACTAACATAAAGGCATATAAATATAAAGTACTAGCTGATTCGACAATGCTTCTCTATTGCTATATTTCAGATGTATATGGATTTATTGATCACAATTGATAGTTTGTTATAAATCATTGTATTTAGTTAAAATTGAACATTCACTTATACTTTATTATGCTTTAGTAACATAAAGTAAGCCAATATATGTGATAAGGAACGAAACAGGAATTTGTTTCAGACCGACTCACCTATCAAAGTGTGGTAAAAGATTTTTTAGGAGCGAAACAAAGTATATTTTTATTTATTTTTATTACCTCGAGAAAACATTTAAAAAAATTTCCAAAAAAAATTGCGAAATATATATTTTGGCCCAAAATTGCTTTTGAAAAATCTAAAAAATAAAAGTAACTTCAGCACCACTCAACCAATCTTCACCATACTTGGCATTGGTTTAGAGTTCTATAAATTAAACAAATTAGAACCTGAGATATAAAGTAAAACGTTTAATGGAAAACTTATACTTTTTGAACCACCCACCAAAAACGTTTAATATTGTTCATTACTTTTTTTAATCCGGAGGAATCGAGGAGTTCAGAAGCTTTAAACCTCCCTTTGGCTACAGAGAACATTTTGAAAAAAAAAAACAGCATGTAAATCAGTCCAATAATTCAAAAGTATATATATCGTGGGCAAAGATTCGACCATTAAATTTTATATAAACAGATTTAATAGAAGTAGTTACGGTAAAATTTAAAAAAGAAAGGAGTGAGAAATTAAACGATGTCTTTTGATCGCTACTCGGACCATCTTTCTAAAATTAATAGCATAGGATCAACTAATAATCTTCCAATAAATGATCGTCAGGTTAAAAAAATATAAAATTTAATTTATAGATGGCATGATATACTGACAAATACCGCAGAGAAATGGAAATCATATAAATGAGTTTTCAGGACAAGACTTTTTATACTACTCAAAAAGAATTAGAAAAAGTAGTTTAAAAAATCTTATACATAAAGAAATCATAAAAAAATTCCCCCTTCCAAAAAAAAAATGGAAGTCCTTCTTTTAAATGTAAAAAAAAACAAGTATCACTTTTTTATTTCAATTTTTTATATTGATGAATGCATAATGAATATCTGCATTCTTCCATTGGGTTGGAACGATATAAAATACCAATGTTAAAAAATAAATTAATCTAGCTCCTATTTGTTTTCTCTGACCCATTATTTAACTCTTTCATTAAACTATTTAGTTAAATTAACGAAATAGAAGAAGGAAGAAAAAATCATTTTCAATATGTCTTAGAAATGGAACTAATTAATTTTTAATTGCCCCTCAGATTTATATTCTTGGATTTATATCAGAAAAATGAATTTTAAGGTAATCGATTGATTTTCAATTGAAATTTTGATTTTTGAAGATGGCCTCGAGATCTTCTCCTCTAGAAATGTAATTGGAGTTCTATCAGTTGGTAGATTCTCCACATGTTTGTATCATGTCACTATGTCACCTACAGCAAATTTAATTGTTGTATATATTTGTATACAGTTGTAAACAAGAATAAATAAAATATTTTTAAAAAAATTGTGATTTTTAATCATTGTAATAATATCTGATTATACATTCTTTATTAGATATCTCTCTGTCATATAAAAATGTTTTTAGTGTGTAATATTTTATTTTATATATGATCACCGCAGAATATTTTATTTTACATATAAGGTGAAATGATAAAAGTGGGTCGTAAATAATTGAGTTTAGCTGATGAAGAATGCATTTTCCGGATAAAAAGAACAATTTATAAAAGTTTATCAGGATCAAATCATCTAGGTTTTTACCGGAGTTACTGTATCATACTCACTTTTTATAATGATATATACCTATGCTATTCTCTATAGAATTGGCATTTATTTTTTTATTTTAATATCTTTATTGAATTTACAACAGTATATTATATAATACATTCAGTAAATTTGACCTTAGTTAAAACGGAGTGTTACAGGCGTGTAGAGAAACTACCCATTTGTAGTACTCTAATGACATTTTACATAAGCAGGTCTCGTGGCCATCTTTTTTTCAGGTGTCTCGGAGAATTGTCTGGAATGGGAGAGAGGATGGCAAGAGGATGCAAGGTTAGAAACTAGGGGGTTTGGGTGGTTAGAAAGTTTATAATGGAAGGAGTGATATCTGGTTCGGGCTAGATCTGTTACGGAGGGAACATTAAGATCTTTATGTATGATTTTATTTGTGACAAAGTAAGGAGCATTGAGGATTTTACGAAGGATTTTTTATTGTAAGGATTGGATTCGGGGGAATTCGAAGGTTAGTGGTGCCCCAAAGCTCAACTCCGAATGCCCAGATTGGTCTTATTACAGTCATGTAAATCAGTATTTTGTAATGAGTTGGAAGTTTAGACCGTTTGTCTAGTAAGTGCTGTAATAGTCGAAATCTGCGTGCAGTTTCCTGTCAGTTCAGTCTTGTGTGAGGATTCCAGGTCAGTCGTTTGTCCAGCTGTAGCGGATCTGCTTGACAGGGGTAAGAGTAACATTATTAAAGGAGACTGTAGGGCAGTCGGTACGTTTACAACGATGGGTAAAGGTGATTTGATGGAATTTATCTTAATCCTCCAATTACAACCCATTCTTCGATGGCTGTGGGAAAGGGAATTGGAAATATGGGAAAAGGATTTAATTGTCATTTTTGTAGCTGTTATTAGTGTTCAACTTTCAACAAATCAATATATTTTAATTTGTATGACATTAATGACTGCTGCTATAGCCTTCTTTGTTGGATTGATAATAAATGCAATCATACACGATAATATATTTTTTGAAAGGTTATTAGTGGATGGTATGTACTTAACTGCTTGATGGGCAGGGTAACAGATCAAAAACTAGGAGAAAAACTTAATTAGTAAATCATTGATTAATAAATAATTATTCTGGTAGTTTGTTTATATTTTTTCTTATCGCCACTCATACCACCTTCCTACAAATAATATGTTTAATATTTTACCCTATTATTGGTCATTAAAAAGATATAAATTTTCTTCTGTAGATATATTTTACTTTTTTCAATTACAATTTTTTATATTCCTGATTGATGAAATATATTTCTTGACGTAAATAATTTATTTAAATTTAATGTTTATAATGTCTCCTCATAAAATGTACTTTAAAAAAAATAGATTTAATATTTTATTTATTATTATAATGATTAAAGGGGTACCAACACTCAATTTACAAAAAAAAAAATTGTTATTGATCGATACTGAGAACTGAAGGTTAGTAATCGATACATATATAACACATGAGTATATATTATTGTAAAGGGTTGGTATTGCACTATCTCCGTTTAAAGTCTGGTTGATTTGATGCAATTTTTTTTTTTTTTTTCCAAAAGGCGTTCTTTATCAGTTAAACTAATTTTTTTGTGAATTCCGATCGATTGCAGTTAAATATATTCTATTTTTTTTTTTTTTAATATCAGATTACAATCAATTGATAGTTTAGAAGTGATGCCGTTTGGTGTCAACAATTTTTTTAAGATCTCATATTTCCAGGGGAAGCAGATAAGTGCAGATAATAGACTGACTGATATGACATCTAGAATCTGATGAGTAATTTAACCATTCTAGTTACAAGGTGTACTATCACTAACAGAAAACACTAGAGAAACTGATAAACATAATTTTATTTTAATATGGATTCTTAGACTCACAAAAACTAAATGATTTTTAAATTCAATTTTTTAACCGTGCTGTAAACTAATCGTTTTTCAGATAGAGGTATCAGCTATAAGTTTCGAAATGTTAAACACTCATATAAATAAAAATTATTTCTGATACATTAGTTTCGATTCTTGGGTTTCGAAGAACAAAGAATTGAAGGTTCTTTATCTCCCAGGTTTTGGTCTTTCTCATTATCTAATCTAAGAGACAAGAGATAACTGTTCCAATAACCTATATAGGTCTCTTATAGGTGCTGTAAATATATCAATATTCAATATTTCAATATATTCATTAACCAGTCCAGGTATGATTGTAAAATTGTTATCTAATCTGTGTATAAGGTAAAACTGATTCCCGATTTACAAACTACATTCGTAACCTCAATAAATGAGTGGTAAATGAGTTAGGTTCAGGGGGAGTGTAAAAAATTGTGTTATGCTTAAAATTAAAAGTTTCAATAACAATAATTGTCAAAAATTAAATAGTCAAGAGTAATATGAATTCATAAAGTTTCTAGTGGCAAAAAGTCGTTGCAATAAAACATCGAGTTATTTTCATATCGCTGTAACATCTCAAAACATGGTTATTTTGAGAGATTCATATAATCTTAGCAATAAAGGTAAGATCTATACAGTTCAAAACTGTAATATCGCGAAGTATTGTTTTTACTTAGATTCTATGACATATGTTTTAAAACGAATCTGTGTTTTACTTTATAGATCTTACCCTTTTGCTAAGATTACATGCTTATCACAAGTAACCATTTTTTGAGATACTACATTGTTAAACTTGGACAGCAATATAAAGAATTTTTACTTAAATTTAAGTCTTGAACGTTAAATTGCACATTTTTTTACCCGGTTAAAAGACAATTTATCAGATTTTCCTAACAGGATAACAGTTTGAACATATTAATTTTTGTTTTATTTATAATTATTATTATTTATTTTTAATAACATATTAATTAATTGTTTTATTCAGGCATTAAAACCTCAATGAATAAACGGTAGATTGAAGGAATAGTCCCAGAGTTCGGGTGGCGGACCGCGGTCCGCCACCCTGACTATCTTCCTCCAATCTACTTCATACAGTCAACTATCTTCCTCCAATCTACTTCATACGGTCAGCTATCTTCTTCAATCTACTTCATACGGTCAACTATCTTCTTCCAATCTACTTCATACGTTCAACTATCTTCTTCCAATCTACTTCATACGGTCAACTATCTTCTTCAATCTACTTCATACGGTCAACTATCTTCTTCCAATCTACTTCATACGGTCAACTATCTTCCTCCAATCTACTTCATACGTTCAACTATCTTCTTCCAATCTACTTCATACGGTCAA
>NW_027108251.1:578811-580013 GCF_000696795.3 Halyomorpha halys | reverse complement strand
CTTCATGAATATTTTTTAATTGTATAAAAAAATCTATGAAATAATAGCATTAAATCAGTATTTTTTAAATAATCATTTAGCTCCCCTCACAGTAAAAGATCTAGGACATATTTTTCTGAACCTCTATTAGTTCAACAGCCCCAATTTTTTATTACTTTACTGAAAACTATGTATAATTACTAGTCAAAATTCATGAGTTTGCCAAGCATAGTTAGAGGAACACAAAATGGCGACTGTTTTAAAATGTTAATTTTTCATTTGGATTTTCATATCTTTGAAACAACTTACAAGATTAGAAGACATCATTTAAAGTAAAGTCTATTTTCTCAAATATGAGCTCAGTTTACGTTTAATAGTTTCCGAGATACACTTTTTGTAAAAACAAGATTTCATGAAATGTTGCTTTTGAAATTACCGTATCTCGGGAATTATTAAATATTACACAGCCCTGTTAAAGCTTTTATTTTAGTAAATTTACTCTACTTCAAATGATGTTCTATTAGATTTGTAAGTATTGTAGGTAGTTTTAACGATATGGAGCCCCTAATGAAAATTTATTTTAATAAAACATCCAAGCAATGAAGAAGAAGAAAAAAACCAACTCCAATAATTCAAGATGATAGCTAAACAAACTATCAATGTCTGTTTAGCTATAATATTGAAAAGCCCTGATGAAGCCCTACAAAGTATGGCGAAACGTCGGATAATAAATAGTTGATAAGTATTTTGCTCTTTTTGACCGCAACTCTGACCATCTTTTTCATATTTTAAATTATACGTTAAATTATATATATAATATGAATTCATAACTATTAATAAACTCTTCAATTAATATTTCTGAAATATCTTTTTTATATAAAGTGAATATAAACTTACCTGTATGATATAAATAGTTGAAAACTATTTTATTCTTTTTGACCGCAACCCTAACCATCTTCTTCATATGTTAAGGATTCATTATTAGTTGTTTGTTCTTATTAATTTGTTTAATGAATGTTTCATATAGTAAGGTATATTTTATCTTACTATTCCAGTTCTATTCCAAGTTACATTTATTAGGTAAATAAGGTCATTATTTTAATTACTTTGCTCATATTTATTATGGGAGTTGTTTTATTAATTAATTTGTCTCTTATAGTAAAAATATATGTGTTAAAGTAAATTAAATATTATTTTAATAAAGATTAAATAAGGACGTATTT
>NW_027108251.1:572886-574024 GCF_000696795.3 Halyomorpha halys | reverse complement strand
TAAAAATATTTTTTTTTTGTAATACTGTTAATATTAAAAAAAGGATAAACTATTAAGCATATTTAAAAAAAAAATTGAGGGATTCTTTTATGATAAAACTTAGGGTTCGCTTGTTCTTTTTCATTTTACATTCATAATTAAATGGGCATGTACGCCCGTATCCTTTTATAATGAATCGCTTACTTTAGTAGCCTAAGTCAGTTATGCATGACATGAGCTTAGTAAATGACACCAGAACCCTCATCTTAGGACAGGGTATAACGTAGATGCTGAAAACTTTACTTTTAATCGTTTTAATTTGAATATTTTTGATTTCTTAAGCCGTAGATAGTGACCTATGCTTCCATTGTAACTAAATACTTACCATAATCTAAATGATTCCCGATAAGTGTTCCACATATCTGAAAAGCAGCTGATAACGGCAGTGTAAGTCATTGAATTGCTGTTAATAGCTTCTGCTCTAGTCATCTCGTCTTGCTGTAATATACATGTTTAAATATAAAAGATACATCAAATTGAAAAAGCCTGCCTTATGAATCTATTAAAAACAAACCAGAATAGCTTCATAAACGTTTAATTTTTTTTTAATTATTCCTTTAAAATTTTATTTTCTGAAAAAATTTATTTTTCCTGGAAATTTGTATCCAATTACACGATTATTTATACTTACGGTATTTTATATGGTACGAGCCGTAGTTAAAATATAGTTTCGGCGTATTCGGGTAATTAGTTCTTCACATGGTGAGCCTTATAACAAACTGGGTAACGTAATAAAAATCTGTTTGATGCATGGAAGAATTAAGTATAGAGGAAGGATTAAGCTGGCAGAAATTTGAAGCCAAAAAGGCTGCCTGGCAGAGGTGTATGGAAAGAGTACTAGCCAATCACACGTTGCCTTCTGTTTCAGCTTAGACTACCATGACAGTCATTCCTATTAACCTCAGCGTAATCCTAAGAACCTATCTTGAATCTTATTAGTATCTTGTATTGAAAAATACAAAACAGAAACAGAGTACTTCATCTCTATAGAAATCATACAGATCCAAACAGAAATCAGGCCTACTATATTTAATGGTGAAGTGGGAAAACGAAGAGAACAATATACTGATTTCCTCTTCATTTTGGAACTGACTGAACT
>NW_027108251.1:566881-568462 GCF_000696795.3 Halyomorpha halys | reverse complement strand
AACGTTTGGTAGGTAACAAACGTCGCTATCCACTCGCTTGTGTGTTCCAAAAAGGCAAACATGGTGGACGTCGGACACAAAAAAGACCAAATTCTGATTAGATTAGAATAAGTATGCTGTATTCTAATCTAATCAGACAATAATGTTTAATATTACAATATATAGGCATAACAAGTAAACAATTAACAATATATAATAATAGAATATGATTTTTTTTTTTATTCATTGATTTGGTTCTTATATCTTTTTTTTTCTTTTTAGTGATTTTTTTTCTTTCTTTCTATACTTTATTAATATTTTTTGTTGATCCCTACTTTTTTTCTTTCTCTCTTTCTTCTTTTTCTATCCTTTCTCTCTCACTTTTTTTTTTTTGTTTTCATATTTTCTCTTTCAACCCAATGTGACTTTCCTCTTTTTTTCCTCTTATTATATTATTTTGTATTTATATTATACCCTTCTTTAACAAAAATAAAACCGACCTAAAATACAAAATACAACTACTATTCATTTTAAATAAATAGAATATAAGCTCGTGATATATATGTCATATGACTGATACAAATGATTGATAAAAGTAGTGATAGAAATGTAGTGATGTGATAATTATACATAAAAAAAATAGATATAAAAATAAATATAATTAAAAAAAATAATGATCTTAAACTAGAGCTATTTATTAATCCTAAAGGTTGGAAAATTCTATAATTAATTAAAATAATGAGAGCATTTTTCTGATGCTACAGTTCTAATATAATACTTACAGTTCTAATATAATACTAACTGAGCCCAGACGTACGTATGCAGCACAAGCGCTTGCTCAAGCTCAAACAACGTTTGATTTTAGCCCAAAAACCGACAATAGATGGGCAAATCTCAAATTCAGCCCCACTTATACCAGCCAATCCAAATAACCCATTGCTTGCCAGATTTTTTTAAAGTTTGAGAAATGTGTAGCAGCACTTTTAGATGTTGCTGCTTTTATTTAAACAAAGCCCGTTTCTTTCTCAACAATATTATCGTCAAATAAATTTTAATTATTGTAATTTACTGATTTACCGAAATAAATATTCTAAATCCTTAGATATTCTTAATTGACCTGATTGTTGTATAAACAATTTTTTATGACTAAAGGACTAAGATGCTTTTAACATATATGTTTTTAAAACAAATCGGAAGACCCATAGCTTTGAAGTGACTTTTCATTTAACAAGTTATCATTCAAAGACACATGATTCCTTTCTGAAACACATAAAACAAAAGGCACTCGGTTACAAAAGTGAGAAGGAGAAAGAGGGGAACGTTTCTCCGAATCAGATCACGTAGGATTTGAAAGGAGTTGAATACGGAATCACTTGCCCCCGAAATTGAGCGGTACAGTCTCTATGTTTCTAGTTCATTTCTCTAATTGAAAAGCAGGTTTGGGAGGAATATGTTCGACCGAAGGTGGTAGGTGATTTGAGCTTGAACCTGTAAAGAAGTCAATTTGAGATATTGCACTAGGTTATTCATCGGCTGGTACATCACGGAGTAGACCAGGAGCTCTGGAAGGGCGGGGCATGTTGAAGGATTCCAACTAGTACA
>NW_027108251.1:558643-565866 GCF_000696795.3 Halyomorpha halys | reverse complement strand
TTCAACAATACAAAATATAATTTTAGAAATGCACTCAATAAAACGGTTTGTTTTTTTACTTAACTATAATTATTTTAATATAACTTATTCACAATAATAATTATTCTAATATGATTTCTGGATCCTCGAAGTTCAACATAGCTGTGGAATCAGTGATTTGACACAAAACTAGAGATGGTGAGTGATGTTAGGTGTCACACTGACAAGTTGTTCTTGTTACCTGTGACACATTTACCTTAGCCTTGTCACATGTACTATCTATTCATAGCTATTTATATCTATAAAAGATGGAAAATAGAAACATCGTATCGAGCCAAAAAACCGAAAGTTTATCAAAGTCAATTTGTTCGCTCTTATTTTATTAATTGATAAATATTACAATATACCAGTCTTGATCAAATTCTTAATAAGTTCCTCTAAGGAAATTTATTATCATTAAAGGAATAAAAAATTGGGGTTATATAACTACCTTTTTTTTCTTCTCGGCTCTTGTACTAATATGACCACTGCCGAATCCTACAAAGAAAAGAAGATAATTCAGTTGTTTTGTTGTGATTTTTATGTGTCAGGATTTTTGGTGTATAGGAAGCTAAAAAAATATAGAAATTAGATAACTTTAAATTAGAGCATGATAAACTAGACAAAATTGTCTTTAAAAAAGTATAATTTATCTTGGTTAAAGTCATTTCAGAGAGGCTTTCAATTCATTTTATCGGTTATTCATCTACCTGAAAGCCCCTTTCAAATGACTTTAACAAGTACAAAATCTGTTACTTTTTCAAAATCCTTTTGCCTATATTGCAATTTAAAACTACCTAACAAGTAGTGTTTTAGTTACTAGTTCCGATTAAACCATAAACAATTATGTGACGCTTGAAAAAACGAAACATTTTCTAAATTATTGAGGTGAAAAGAAAATTCCAAATATAATATAACATATCCTATAAAAGAAAAAAGAAAATCAAGAAAAACTTCCATTTCCTCCTTTCGAGTGTGGAATGGGGAAATTCTTTTCAGGGGCCTGAAAAGAAGATGGCTACGAGACCAGCTAATGTAAAATGTCATTAGAGTGGTATCAATGGGTGTTTCTCTACACGCCTGTAACACTCCAATTTAACTTAGATCAGATTTACTAAATGTATTATGATGTACAGTTCTAAATAGCAATAAATAACTATTAAAAAAAAATAAAATTTAAGGCTACTACTAATAACTCCTCAAAAAAACTGATTCCACACCATATTCTTTGGGAACTAGAAACCAAATCTAAACCAATTCCCAAACAGAAATTTCGTTTAGATTGATCCGGAATTGGAGCTAATTAAATTAAAACGTTTTTCCTTCTATCTTTTTTTATTTAATACTAGATTGGCCTGGTGGGCCTTAAATAGTTCATATAACAGTTACATAAGTTTTTACTAGCAATTTGTTTATTAGTCTCGTGCAAAAAACACCCCTAACAATGTACAATGTTATAATTAAAAAAAAAATTAAGAAAAAATAAATAGATCAAATAATATTTCTTAATAACAGAGAAAAATAAAGTTAATAACAAAAACAGTGACATTTATGGATTTAACAAAATAAGTAATTAACTTCTAATGGAAAAAAGTTAATTTAGGAAAAAGATGAAGAGAGAAAATAAAATTTTAGAATGACAATAATAAAACTGATAAATATTGATCTTATAACAGGATGTCCTTCAGCAGCCTGGGCTTCTGTCTTCGGGTTGTGGTTGGGTTTCCCAAATTATAGATCACTGCTCCTTTACTGTCGGTAATGGAGTGGAACTTTTTTTGATGTAATAGACAGGTAAATATAATTAGATGTAGGGAACTTACTCTTCCTAATATAGAACAATATTCCTAAAACAGAATTTTTAATAGAATGGTTTTAGAATCTCCTCAATTTATTATTATATATGAAATTTTATTTATTAATTTATTTAAAAATCTGACAGAAATGTGATTATTGTTATTGTGTAATAAGGAGAAAAGCTTGAATGTGACAATTGAAGATATATTTATAATAAGATAACCTGATAATGGTGCGATAGCACCGAAACCTTGTTAATATTTCATTAAAATAAAGAATTTTAACGAGGAAGAGTAATTTTAATACATCTAATTATATTAATGAAAACTCATCAAGAACCTATATATTATGACAGGTAAATGTGTTTAAATAAATAATTTCAATAGCTTCGCTATTGATTTGTCCGTAAGGCCCATGATAGATTGTAGATAGATTTAGTTTACCCAAACCATATTTTTTCAAAAAGGTAACTTCATTAATTTTACTTACTTTATAAAACTAGAGAACTTTGAGTAGTTTTTGAGTGATCAAAAACTCTCCTATTCAGAAAAAAAAAATACTAAATATTAATTTTCTGCTTTTCTGTAATGAATCGGTTTAAGTGAACTATTTTTGTTGCTCTACAGCTTTGCTATCAACTCTTTAAATATACTCTAAGATTTAAGGAACGCCATATATAGTTCTTAAAATAACCCAAACCGGAGTAATTGTTTTCCTCAGTATGATACGAGTATTACGATTTATGAAGTTATTTCAATAAAATAAATTTACACTAATTATTAATCGTCAACTAATTGCAAATGCACATGGAAATAGCTGTTTAAAAGGTAAATACCGCGTAATGACGTTCCTCAAGGTCTGCCCGGCGAGGGTCTGTCACTCAAGATTACATTTAACTTTTAAATCACATTATTTGCTTAGTTTTCCTCTTAATGAGGTTTGATGTGGGAAGGCATTATCTAATCTACTGTTAATTATTTCATTTGTTTATACATTGCTTTGTGTAATGTACAATTACTCTAACCTTATATATTGCCCAAGTATGAATGAAAAAATTCTTAATTTATATAATTTTAACAGAAATATAATTTATATTGCAAACGTTTATTTATTGATAATATTACAATCTGTCACAAACCTAGGGAATAGGTAGTTGTGATAATTGTACACTTTCATAAAAATAAATAAAATCTCTATGTGTATATAAACAGAAAAATAAATAAAATGAAATGAATAACTAAGTAAAATAAATTATATAAAATATTTACAATTTTGACCTAAGGATCCCCGAGCCCACTCTATCCCTACGCATGCGTCTCCCCTCTCACTACGTCACTGGTAATGAGCCAATGGAGGTTGAGTAAATGCCAGAAACCCTGGTCACTCTACATGTCCAGCCGGAATAGCCCCTCCCTACCACCATCGATGACACCGCCTTCAGCGGACTCGGCAGCCTATCTTATAATGCCACACTGGCAAAACAAGATGTATTAGTTTCCCTGCATATATACATTCATTTCTTTCATTTTTAATTGTATATATTTAATTGTCGTTCTTATTTTTTTTCTATGTCAGAAAAAAAAAAATCACTCTACATGAGCGGAGCATCTGGCCAATCCAATACAAGAAATATAAGTTTTTAAAAATAAATCTTTTGTAAAATTTTAATTTATTCATTGTAGATACAAAAATTACCAGAAAAATTAACTAATAAACAATAATAATAAGTACACAAACAGACAGGAAATAGCAGGCAATTTTACAAATTTTAATATTGTGAAGATGAAAATGGCCGAATGCCGAAATGAAGATTATTGTTATGTAATTTTATATTAAAAAACGTGGGATTAATGTAGTTCACAAGGTCTTTTTAATTAAGAACTAATAAATAACATCATATTTACATTATCATAATTTAATTAGATATACCCTTGTTTAAAACCTTCATTTACATATAATCAAGCCCAAATCGCTTAACTGTTAAAATAAGTATGAAGATGGTTGATCGAGTGTGTAAAATTAATTAAGGAAAGATGGTCCGAGTGCTGTCAAAATAACTCAAATAAAAAATAAACTATTTATTCTGTATAATTTATTAGCAGAACTTCATCAGAGCTAAAAAAGATACAAACTTTACATCATCTTAGTTGGTTGTATCTTTTTTAGCCATGATGAAGCCCTGCGAAGAGAGGCGAAACGTTGGCTCATAATAAGTAGTTTATTTACTATTTGAATTATTCTGATAGCACAGGGGCCATCTTACTTTTATCTTTAAGATAAATATACTTATCAATTAATATTATGAAATTTATTATAATAAAATTTCTACTTACTGATCTATTATACTTTTATATTAATCATTAAATGCACAATCCTCTTATTCTGACAATTTCATTAAATTAAAAATTATAGTGTAGTTGAATAAAGGTAATAATTTAACAATCACCCCTTTTTTTCAGTTTACGATGGAAGTTTTGTTTTTATATTTCTCTTTAAATACACTTTACATATTTTCTTGTTATATCCCATTTTTTAAGAGAGTAGTGTGCCTTAAAATACTCCTGAGGAATGATTTGAAAGATGAAATAATTTACTTCAAATTAATTCCTCATGGCTGTTGAACGAACATTTTTGACCACATTTCACAATATAAAAAACATATAGAAACCTTTTGAATTGGAAAAATGTTCAATTATTGAAGATAATAGTAACCATCGCACAAAGTTCATTTTGGTACCAAGTTATAAAAAGTTTTATCCACTTTAAAAGAGAGTCGGACAAGCTATTCTGTCAAGAATTTCCCTTTGGAGTTATTTTCTAACATGGGTTTCCTTGTCTAAAACGTAAGGTAAAAACTTACGTTATTCTAAAGTTAATTTCTTGTTTTTTCATTTCCTGCATGGGTACAAAGCTTCCTTATCTTGGGTAGTGAGGAAGCAAAATAATTATTCACAAATAAAATATATAGAAATATTAAAATTACTGATATACACACACAATTAAAAACATTTTAGTATTTGTCGTATAAAAATATACCTAGAGACCTTTACGGGAACATTAGCTCTTATATTTATAATAACAAAAGATGAAATAAGATGGGTTAATTTTTTTAATGGCAGGTCTTGTGTCCATCTTATTTTCAGGTGCCTTGGAGGATTGTCAGAAATGGAAGAGGAAGCAAGGTTAGAAATTGGTGGGTTTGGGTGGTTAGGAAGTTAATAATGGTAGGAATGACGTCTGGTTCAGGCTAGATCGGTTATATATGGAACATTAAGGTCTTTATGTATGATTTTATTTGTGACAAGATAAGCAGCATTGAGGATTTTACGAAGGATTTTGGATTGTAAAGATTGGATACGAGGGGAATTCGAAGGTTGAGTGGAGTCCAAAGCTCAACTCGGTGGGTCCGGATTGGTCTTATTACAGTCATGTGGATCAGTCTTTTGTATTAAATTGGCAGTCTAGACCGTTTGTATAGTAAGTGTTATAATAGGAATTGACGTGGAGTTTCCTATCTTTTCAGTCTTGTGTGAGGATTCCAGGTCAGTCGTTTGTCTATTGTTGATTCTTAAGATGAAAAAATATTCTTCTGTTTTTTTTCTAAGAACCGTTCTTCCAAAAGGGTTATAGTAAGATAATTTCCTTTTCAGGACTGCAATCATTAAACATTACATTGTGCAGCATATGCTTTGATACAATCTCAACCAAATTCACTTGCCAAAAAAATTTTTTTTTTAATTTTGTCTTATAGATCAATTGTCTTTTGTAATGAATTGGAAGTTTATCGTTATAGACCGTTCGTCTAGTAAGTACTGTAATAATCGGAATCGACGTGCAGTTTCCTGTCTTTTCAGTCTTGTGTGAGCACTTCAAGTAAGTCGTTTGTCCAGAGGTAGTCTAAGGTAGGGAATCTGTTCTACAGGGGTAAGAACAACATTATTAAAGTATACTGTAGGGCAATTTTTATGACTAAGACTAAAGGTGATTTGATGGGATTTGTTGGGATTTATTTTTATCTTTCAATTTGGGCACTATTCTTCGAGGGTTGTGATTTGGGATTGGAGAGTTTGGTATGCATCAAAGGGTTATTAATAACTACGAACAAACGTGTCATCGGCATATGTGGTGAGGATAGTGTTAGGATTGGTTGGGATTTCAGCTTTATAGACTGTGTTGAGGATGGGATCGAAGATACTACCTTAAGGAACACCAGCGGTCTAAGAGAAGTGGGATGAATAAGAACCATTGTGGTTTACTTCGATTTTAACTATGGTTACATAATAAGACCACCGAATAGTGTAAGATATTTATAAGAGGAGAGATACAGGCTCCCATGGCATACTATATACAACTACTATGTACAATTTATCTCCTAGAGTGTTCTTAAACGACTTATGTTCAAGTGATGCTTATCAGTAACATGGTATTTATTATATACAAAAATGAGGAAGGTGGAGTTCGGAAAGAAACTTGCAGGAGAGGGTGTAGAGAGAACGGGGTGGCGTTCCCAGGACTTGGAAAATGAAATTATGGATAGGCAAATCAATTTTCGAGATGTGGATGCAATAAGAATGAAAAAGTAATTTGTGCTTCCCTTGAAAGGGTTGTGCTGTCAAGTTGCATATGTCAGTAACAAGGGATATCCTACCCTGTCAAAACCATAAAAACATAGTATTCATTATTTTCCCTACTGTTGGTGCAATAAACATTTAAAATATTATTCATACATGTATATGATTAAATAAAGGCATTTCTAATGCGACAAGTACTATATTATTAATGATAAAAATACAAGGCCACGGCAAAAGCGCACCTGGCTGCACTTGAACTCTTTGCAAGATTGATTTTCTCAGGTGTGATTAATTTTTCGTACTTTTTTTTTCATTTTGGACCATTGTGGAAAGGAGCTTAAAAAAAAATAAAAATATTATATGGATGAATACAATTATAAAAGCAGTGGTTCTGTAATTAGAAAAAAATAAATTATTGTTATTGATCATACATTGTTTAATTTTAATGAAATAGATTGAGTATTAAGAAACCAATTTTTATTTTTATCTGGAATATGTTAAACAAAGGTTTCAATCAGGGTAGCATACGTTATTTGAGGATGTATGTCCATCAATAATGTTGAAACTTTGATATCAATGCATTTATAGATGAAGTGATAAGACAGTAACGATAGTAAAATAAATGCTTATAGATAACTTCAATGTATACTTTTAATACTATAATATAGTATATAATATAATAACTTTTGCTAATAACTTATTGAGCTAAGCGCCAAAAATGCTTAATTTTGTAGTAACTTCATTTTACCGAAACAATACGGTCAGATTATAGGCTTCTAGGAAAATGATATTTGAAAGTTTCCGACGACGCTAAAATCTTTTTTGTTGACTTACTCT
>NW_027108251.1:557307-558593 GCF_000696795.3 Halyomorpha halys | reverse complement strand
ATACCGATCACAAGATTAAAATTTTTTTAATGTACCATTCGGTGTCGTTTTGCCTAACAATCTGTCTATCCGACTAGGGGTTTTATGAGAGCACATGTAGAAAGTATTAATAAATTTGTTTAATTACATTAATCTTTTCTCTTCCTTGAGACTGGTTTTAATTGGTTAAATAAATTAATTACTATACAAGTTAAGTCTCAAAAGTTAAACTTAAAACAACAATCGCCATCCTCAATATATGAATTTTAATAATAGAAGAAACAAGCATTTAGACCAAAATACATTTTGAAATGAATAAATTATATGTCTTACCTGTGTGCATGGGAGTTTTAAAATATTGTTGATTAGAAAATGATAATAGTTAATCTTTTATTAAAAGTTTTAAAATTGAATGGAATAGTTATAAAAAAAAAGTTATGAGACAAAAGCTATAGGCAAGCTTATTAACAAATTAATATCATTTCCTATTGTTTTATTGTTTTATAGGGTGATTTGACTGAAATTAATGACCTGGGCAGAATAGCCTACAAAATGTTTTTAAATAATTGAATGAAATGTGTAAATTTATATTTAAGGTATGCTAAATTATTAGGAAAAATGTATTTTGTGTTAAATATTAAAAATTAATGTATAATGAAAACTGTTATTTATTAGATTGTTCTTGAGAATGGTCGAACGTTGGACTTTTTAGAAAAATGATAGAGTTTGGAGACTTAGCTTGGATACTAATCATTTTTTTTGTTATTGAATACTACATGTAGAAAGTATTTTCACATTAGTTTGTATTGGATATATGTTATTTAATTATTCTTTTAAGTTTCACATTCATAAACTTAAATGCCATTAATCAAAAGAAATTTAAGACATGATATTTTTTTTTATTAAATAAATCAAATTGTGTTGTTGCTTATTCTCAACACTTTTTATTATTTTAATAATCCAACGTTTCGGCCAATTCGGCTATCCTCAAGGACAATCTTCAAATATAAATTCACACCTCACATCAAAATTTAAAAATGTTTTGCTGGCTATTCTGCCCAGGTCATTAAATATAAGTCAAAAACACCCTATTTTTAAAACTTCATTAATTTTTAAAACATTTAATTTTCAATTAAACCACACTATCACTATATATTTTTTTGTTTCTTGGGACTTAAATGACCAAAGGTCATCAACGCCTTTCATTTTTGTGTTTTCATAGAGTTTATTATTTAAATTTTAAGATTTTAAATCTTTTATTGCAAATTAAAATTTTATTATAAGATAGTATATATTTTTTATACCGA
>NW_027108251.1:551776-557062 GCF_000696795.3 Halyomorpha halys | reverse complement strand
ATTTAATTTTCAATTAAACCACACTATCATTATCATATTTTTTTGTTTCTTGGGACTTAAATGACCAAAGGTCATCAACGCCTTTCATTTTTGTGTTTTCATAGAGTTTATTATTTAAATTTTAAGATTTTAAATCTTTTATTGCAAATTAAAATTTTATTATAAGATAGTATATATTTTTTATACCGATCACAAGATTAAAATTTTTTTAATGTACCATTCGGTGTCGTTTTGCCTAACAATCTGTCTATCCGACTAGGGGTTTTATGAGAGCACAGCATGACCAATTTAATAAATTTGTTTAATTACATTTTTTATGAGAGTACATAAAGTGAATTAATAAATTTTGTAATACGTTTAAATGTTCTAACCGCCTTGATGTATCTGTTTTACTGCTGTAGTACATTTTGTTATTCAATTGACCTTTGCAACTCTAATAATAAATTGTAATTTTTATTTATATAAAATTGCAGTAATAAAATATATATTTATGACAGAATTACCTCCCTCCCCTCTGACAGTTCAGAGGGTCACAGGTGCATACCCCTCACCTTGGCCCAGATCGGCCACCTTCACGCCTCCTGCCATTACCTTCCCCCCTGGCCTCAGTCCCCTGGGGGCGACAATAGGCTGTCCCCAATGCCACTCGAGTGGTTCCCTATCAGCTATCATGTAGGAGTTGAATCATAAGTGGTATAAAATTTCGCGTGACTGTAGAACAGCTTTACGATTATATTTAATCAATTAATCTTTTACAGGCTTATCCAAGCTTAAGGGAGAACTATAATTTTGATCTACTAAAACTATTATATTTAATTTTTGTAGAACGCTGTGAATTGGTTTTTAAATGGTATGTTGTTGTAATATGTATCTGTTTTGCTTTAATAGTGGCATCTGACAATAAACTAATTATTAAAATAAATAATTTAATTTCTGTCCATTTTAGTCTCAACACATTTTATTTTTCTTACAAGTCCGACGTTTCGGCCAATCCGGCCATTCTCAGTACTTATACAATTTGGGAACTAAATGATTTAAAACTCAACTTCATGCAGACTATTCTGCCCAGGTCAAAACAACAATTTTTAATTAGTCAATTTTCACATTAAAAACAAAAATTAAAATTCATTTATCGCAGTCACTATTTGTTAAAACTTTATCAATTATAGATTGTTGTGATAAAGTTTTAACAAATAGTGACTGTGATAAATGAATTTTAATTTTTGTTTTTAATGTGAAAATTGACTATTTAAAAATTGTTGTTTTGACCTGGGCAGAATAGTCAGCATGAAGTTGAGTTTTTAAATCATTTAGTTCGTAGTAAGAAAAATAAAATGTGTTGAGACTAAAATGGATAGAAATTTAATTATTTATTTTAACAAAATTAACCGGTCTCAAGAAAGTGTTTAAGATTATAAATAAAAGTTTTAATTTTATTTCAAATAGGACGTATTGCAAAAATTTGGGCAAAATTAGATCCGGCCGGCAAGGATTATTAGAGGCCATTGTAATATAACTCACATCACATTTACTTATTGTATATATTTTTAATACAATTGTAAATATCAAGAAATAGGTTTTTAAAAAATCGTACTTTATAGTATTTGCCTTTTGAAAATTAGACATTTAAGCCCTGTAAAACTATTTCAAAGAGTTTATGACCTCGCCGAAATCAAAGATTTTGTACTTTAACTTACCAAGTTGATCAGAACTCCTTAAAGACAGTTTCGAGAAAATCTATTTAAAGAAATTTGTAAAATCGATAATACAAAGTGACATTTCTGTTAAATTGATTTGTTCACAATACGTTACTGTAACATCACAGACATAAGGCGTTGAGATGGGCTATTCACATACACACAGATGCACACACACACATCCAATATCATAATACACCCCCTTACTTAATCATCTCATAAAATTTCTAATGTAAATATATTAATGTATTTCTCCCACTCTTGTCCTCGAGCCAGTATTCAACCAATTCAGCCATCGCCGATACCATTCATTGACAGGTGTGGATTAAGTGTTTAATTTAAAATAAGTCGTTGAGAACCAACATTTCATCATTATGAGAAAACGCAGTGTAAAGTTGAAGCATTTTGATAAATATCTGTAACGTTTAGGTTTGTATTATACGTATGTATTAATTATGCTGTACATCTCTTTAACAACATAACTTCCATCAAACTGGTTTTGAAAAAAAAAATTGTTCAATATGATTGTTTGATAATGAATCAAGTTGTGAAGAGAACTTAATTCGAAAACATAACTTTAAAGAAGGTACTAAAAACAGAAATACTACTTACTTTTTAGAGATAGAAAAGTTATTTTTTCGCTCAAAATAGTATAAAGTTACCTTTTTTCATTTAAATAATTAATTATCAAAAATTTCCAACTTTCAATATTTCAAACCACAAAGTAGCTTCTTGTCTTTGTACTTTTTGCCTAAACAACAAAACTTTTGAGGTAAATTAAAATCGAGTAATTTATTCGTTGACAATAAAAAAGAAAAGAAAAACGCCGATTCCTTTAGTACAAGAGCCGGGAAGAAAAAAAGGCAGTTATCTCACCCCTATTTTTGATTACTTTAATGAAAACTATGTATAATTAATAGTCAAAATTGATGCGCCTACCAAGTATCGGTAGGGGGAATAAAAAATGGCGGCTATTTCAAAACGTTGATTTTTTATTCGGAGCTCCATATCTTAAAAACTACCAACCACACAAAAAAACACCAGAAAACCTAAGAACACATTATTTAAAGTAGAGTAAATTTGCTGAAATATTAACCTTAAAAGAGATATTTACGTCCAATAGTTCTCGAGATATAGCTTTTTAAAAAGCAAAATTTCTTAAAAATCTACTGAAAGATTAGTAGTTAGTTAATTTATTTTGATAAATCTAAATTTCACGAACCATGTGACGTACAGATGTCTATTAGCACTAAAATTAAAGATAATGTTAATAATGTTTATCTTTGTAGGACTAGTAGTTTTTATGATATTTGACAAAATAAACTCACAAAATGTTAATTTCTAGTTGTTCGTATAAAATGTTGGATTTTTGAAAAAATATATCTCTAGATCCATAAGACGCACATATGTCTGCCAACACTCAAAATAAAGGAAATTTAACTTACTATAAAGTAGTTTATGACACTTATCTTCGTAGGGGTAGTAGTGTTTATGATATTCACATATGAATATAAATTTGGTAAATGAAAATTTGTCCGAACAACTATAAATCAATTTATATGAGCAAATTTCATGAAAACTATTACTCCTACGAATAAACGTCGTAAAATACTTTATAGCTCATTAAACTAACTTTAATTTGAGTGCTAATAGACATCTGTACGTCAAATGGTTTTTGAGATATAGATTTTTCAAAATAAATTCACTAACTACTGATCTTTCAGTACGTCCCATACAACATTTTTATGAAATGTTGCTTTTTAAAAAGCTATATCTGGAGAACTATTTAACATAAATATCTGTTTTAGGGCTCATATTTTAGAAAATTTGCTCATCTTTAAATGACGTTCTCTTAGGTTTTCTTGTGTTGTTCCTACTTTTTATGAAATAGATTTTTTTCATCGATTTCAAACAGCCGCCATTTTTTATTTCCCCTACCTATACTTGGCAGACTCATCAATTTTGACTAGTAATTATACATAGTTTTCATCAAAGTAAGCAAAAATTGGGGTGAGATAACTGCCTTTTTTTCTCCTCTTGGGCTCTTGTACAGTTGGTTATAAGGATTTGGTGGTTGTCTATTCGATTAGAAATTGCTTAAACAAACAAATAAGCATAACTAGGTTTGTTTCATTTGATTTGAGACAATAATACCACTTGTAGGGGTGATTAATATATTTATTTAATTAATTAATATAGATTTTTATTTCAAATTTTGAAAGAATGTAATGTTGGGATATTAATTTAAGGTAATTGATTAGTAGGTTGCATTGTAAATTTATACTTATATAACTAGAGAAATGGTTTTACAATGTATCACGATGTAATTTTTTTTTTCAATTACCGCTCTATATTCGTCAATATTAGTACATTTTTGAAAGGTAGAATAGGCCAGACCCTTATCATATATTTTGGGGGCGCACAACTTGTACAAAAGTGGTTAAGGAAACAGCACTTCAAGTACTGAACCTCTCATCCTGCACTGGCTGTAAACGTATAGATTTAATTGAAATCTTTTCATAGGTGAAAGTGTAGAGAAATGAAACTCTATACATCGGAAACTCAATTACTCTTACCTTCTCTACTCCACTGAATCGGTTCGAAACCCATTTCGAGTCCTTGCCTCCTCGACCATCTTGCGATCAACGGTGAAGCGCAGCTGTACTCCACTCACGAACTCCCCATCCAATCACAAAGGCCTTGAATCTTCAACACCATCCACCGGTAGAAGCTGCCTCTTCGGTTTGGTGTCGTGTATGCCTGAGTTCTTTGAGAGGGATCTCATGCGACCTCTTCCCGGCAGCATGATGCGCAAAGTGCAGCCGAGTTCGACAATACTTAAATCAGGAGTATACTTCTCTGTATGTAAACCTTCGCCATGTTCAACGATTTTTCAGTGGCCCATAAATGTGTCTTTAGATCAACTATTCCAAGATCCCTTTCATCACACTTTGAGAAGGCCCTTGTTTCTAATTCATTAATTCAGTAAGTAATGATCTGTTCAGTGTCTTACACAACCTTGAATTTGTAGCTCTTGATATCGAGCTGATGTCCAGATTCCAACGCAGTCCAAAATATCACCTGTTGGCTGTTGCACTTCGCCTTTGTATCTTATCTGAAACGTTTTACTTACATTAATCTAGGACATCAGTAAAGATCTGAATATAATTAAACAATGCTCCGTTGGTTTGGGTCATTGATTCTCGTGTAGCATTTTCCAAACCAGTACAGAAACGCAAAGGAGGGAGAGAATCAGTGTCTTTTAGGAGTTTCAAATTTTTTAATGCCCGACCCATTTCAGTCACATCTATATCATCGGTGATTTGCATATATAAGAGATTTTATTTACGTATGCTTCTTAACTTCGTATATCTTAGCTTTGACTGTTGGAACCCTGGCTCTCATTTTGGCCCTAGTTAGCTAATGGTTCCTGACCGTGTTAACTCCTCGGAAAATTATTAAATCTAGAATTATTTGATTTATACCTCGTACTTAATAGTTGCTATGATATTAGTCAATACTGTTTCATATGCACAGTTGGATTCTTTTGCGCGGTCCATTTTTTGGATTTTGGTCCACCACACTATAT
>NW_027108251.1:550334-550828 GCF_000696795.3 Halyomorpha halys | reverse complement strand
AAACTCAGTTATAAGTTGCAGTTCTTACTTACATATTTTTTTAATAAAAGGTTACATAAATATTTTCCTAAATTAGTTTTTTAGTAAAAATTATGTATATAATAATATACCGAATTAAGTTTGTGGAAGATTACTTTTAATCTTTAATCTTTAAAGTTAAAAGATTATTTTTAAGGCCTCAGAAGCGGTACTTAAGCGAGCGTTGAAGGGAATATGTAATGATTTTTAATCAGGGACTTGAAGGCGCAGGTGGCTAAGAACTGACCACCTTGAGGCCAGCATACCATGACCGTGGTACGGTCAACATACCAACCCAACATATATTGTGCACCTTCTTTTTTATTTGAAAACTCTCATTTTTTATTTTTCAAAATGACATCTTACTATTAAAAAATAAATCATAAGAAATATCATTAATTTGTTAACAAAAATATTCTAAGCATCTGGCGATTTCGGCCAATCCGGCCATCCTCAGCGACAATCTTAATACAATA
>NW_027108251.1:534388-550134 GCF_000696795.3 Halyomorpha halys | reverse complement strand
AAAATTACTTTTCATTTCATCCCATTACTCGTTTATTGTATATTGGACTGTGATAATTTTATTTATTTGAAAAAGGGTTTAGCCTAATTCCAACCCAACCTTTTTGTAATCTATTTTGATCCATATAGTGATTTATTGTTAAACTGATCTCACCTAATCTTAAACAAATTTATATGTGTGTGTACTATATTCCATCTGAAATATATAAACCAAATGAATAGGAGATAGAACTAACAGTAAGTGTGATGAAAAAAATAATTCATTCATTAATTATTCATCAGTTTGCCCAGTAATTGTGCCCTCTTCCATTAAAATCGTTCTGCTTCCTTGGCTATAGCCACCACCGGGCTTTGTTAAAGGGTGGGAAAATTTTTTTTGGGAGAATTTCTTTCTTTTTCTTTTTTTTTTTTTTTGTTTTAAACTCAGTTATAAGTTGCAGTTCTTACTTACATATTTTTTTTTTAATAAAAGGTTACATAAATATTTTCCTAAATTAGTTTTTTAGTAAAAATATGTGTAAACCTATTTTTAATTAAATTGAACTAAGAAAAATAATTAGTAGGTTTATGTTTTTCATATTATCTTCAACAAATTTTATAATCTTACTTCCTAGGAATATTTCGTGATATGTTTTAAAAAAAAAATTAATTTTAATTGATGTTATTTTGCATATTTTTAAATACTTCACCATTTTCAATATTTTTTTTTACATAAAGTACAATAATACAAAGACGGAAACAGCCGAACTGCTGGAGAAGAAAATTACACATGTTTCCAAGAATTGTATTGCGTAGATAGCAATATTCAGCAATATTCTGCAAGGTAAGTAGATATTCTAGCTTTTAGTGTGACTGAAAAGGAAACAATAATAGTAAATCCTATGATAGGATTCGAAACGAATGATTAGGATCTGAGTGTCAAGAAATAGGAACATAAAGAGGGCATTTATACAAAATATCCCTTATACAGGAAAAGTATGCAGAGAAATTTGGTGGAAGAGGAATTTCGGTGGAAGGGTATTTGTTCGGAATTAGAGGAACCATCCTTCCTTCTTACAACAATTTTTTGAAGGGGCTAGGTGTTGAGAAAAAACAGCTTCAGAGAATGGCTGATACCCTTATTCTAGACTCACTGGGAATCATCATTTTGGTTTAGACCTTGGCTGGGTATTGTCAACACTATGATTCGAAAAGAGGAAAACAAAATGTATTTGACTAGTCTTATTTGACTAATTCTCTCTCACCCCTATTACGTTGCATATTGCTGACTGATCAGTATGTTGTGTATTAGCAACGCAACACAGTTGAACAGCCAGAAGCAATTTTCTTGAGTTCCTGCTTTTTCTTACGTATATATATCTTGTTCTTACTAATATCCCGTCCGAGGGGTAGACCGAAACATAGATGGGAGGATTGCGTTAATACTGATTTAGTGAAATCGGGTTTGGAGGGGTATCACTGGAAGGATGTATGGAGAGATAGTTTGGTGGTATCGGCATCGAACCTACGGGTTCATTATTCATTATCCATTCTCCTTGTTCTTATCAGGAAGTATTTTAGTCGATATTTTCAATTTTATTTTACAAGTTTTTGAATATTTCATCGTTTATGTATTTTTTCTTAAAACATTTATCTTAATTATCTAATCCTAATTGAACATATTAGACTAATAAGTCCTTATTCTTTATATTTATTCAGAACGATTTTTTTCTTAAATCAGAAAAAAAAATCATAGAAACAAATTACAATACAGGTTGTTCTCTATTATTTTCCGAGAAGCCTAAAATAAACACAGTGTTATGAAAGTATATGAGTTTAGTTCTAGAGATTTTATGGCTTTTGTCTTTGGTTTTTTGAGAACTTTAATTAGCATGCATATTTATTGATGAAAATTATATAAATAGCAAATTAAAATAACTATTACTATTAAATGTTTTTTTGTTTTTTTTTGGAACCTTCCTAAAACAAATTAGAAAAAAAAGTTTGGTATTCTTTTAAATTTCCAAATAATTTATAATAAATATTTGTGTGTTTTTTATTAAATATTTTGTTAAAAATAAAAACATATTTTGTCTTATCTCATCGTATTTAAATTCCATCCTCAGTAATGAGCATTCGTATTCTGTATTTTAGTTTTTTTTTCTATCTACTGTTCATACTTTTAGCGCTTTTTGTGGACACATAATCCAGAGTAGTTATTTTTATTCTTTGTTTGATTTTTGCCACTAACCGATATATATCTACTAGAACAGCTGCGAAATTTGAACTTGTTTTATTGAAAATATTTAGACAGTTCCTTCAGTCATTCAAACACTGCATATGATGTAATGAAGCATTACAGCTGAAGTGTATTCGCAGTTGAAATCAACCAATATGGGTGCCATATATTTTTCTCATTTTGTTTTTATTATTTTAATAATGAACCTTTGTATTCATCTAGAGAAAAAAAATTAACATCTCAGGCTAATTAGAGGTTTTACGATTCAAGGTAAGTAGTGTTTAAAAGCCGAATATAAACACAGAATGTACAGATGACACTTCTTACAAGTTTAGTTTGAAATAAAATTAATCCTTGTACGTTTCACCTATTTGTGTACTATTCAGGAAACTGGGGCGTTGCGTGGGTGTCAGCCGCCCGAGGTGGAGGAAAATTTCACCGCCCCCTTATTTATGTATTTGAACTCAAAAGACTAAAATTTACATTAATTCTAAAGAACATTTAGGCAAAATCAATTAACATTATTGTCTATTGTACAGATTATAAATAAAAATGGTTGTGTATATATGTTTTACATCATAAAAATCAGATTTATTGCAAAAATTCTTGCACATATATGCCACTTATATAATACACTTATATTATACACTGATATAACAGGAAGAGAACACTTATGATTATACCTTGATCATCAACAAGATTATGGGACATGATTGAATATAAAAGACAAATCAACTTCTAATTAGAACTAGAACGATACTGTTACTATTTATATTTTTATTGGAAAATAATATAATTGTTAGAATTTAAAAAAAAAACTTCTGTCTTAAACTAATGGTTTTAGTTTTAAATTCATTTAAAGTAAGGGGATTTAACATTTTCGTAATAAAATAAATAATGACAAATTCCTTGCTTGTTACGTACATAAACATACACCATTTTATGAGACTTATTTATACTTCAGAGATAAAGCGTGTATGTCATTTTATGCCTTTAGAAGGGAGGAAAAGTAGTATTATGATAAACTCTTCAATAATTTTGTTTTATACACTCTCTTCTAAATTGTTGATGGAGGTTGAATTTGTACCGTTTCAGTTAGTTTATGGAGTCCAAAGGAAATAAATATATAGTCCTTAATCTTGAAAAAGTACCTCCTTGTATAGCCGTTGTTCTGAAATCAGTACTTCCTTCCAAAGTACTGAACCCATGAACCTTCATGAGTTGCTGCGGTTCAGATTATAATCATTATGTATATTTTTTAGTTCAAATAGGCCAAGCAAAATCACTGGGTTGTATAAAGAACACACATTAGGGTCGATGAAACCACAAAGCTGGTGAAAACGCCAAAAATTCAAATCCAGCTTTTCTGTATGATATAAACAAGATTTTGTACTCAACTGACAATTAGTTTAATGTTTGATTCTACCATTTATCATTGTCTGTTTATTTAATTTATTATCACTAAAAGACCTTCAAATTTCAATTATATTGTCTACAACTGACGTCATTGACCTCTCAAGTCAAGTGTAATAAAAATAATAACTTTTCTAATATTCATTTGATTCAAAAAAACTTCTATTCCGTTCTGGATTTTCTATTTAAGGAAATTTGATTATATTAATTTTTATAAATTATTGAGGTTAATAGTGAAAGAAAATGAATAAAATAATGCAGTGTAAAACAATTTCCAATCATGATATACGGATGACATGATTTCAATAGTGAAATTGAAAGTATGGGGTAATTGTAATTACAAGAATTACAAATGCACATATATGACATGGATGAAAATTTTAGATAAAAATAAATTATTTTTAGGATTGTAAAGGTGGATGAATATGGAACAATTGTCCCGAAACGTTGTACAACGATAAAGAAAAATATAGAATAGATTATATTCATCTTTGGAAGTTCTTTTTTGTTGATTCCAAAATATTCCAGGAATAGGAAAGGTACTAAAACAAAGTTTCAATAAGTTGTAACTTCAGAAAAATTATATTTACAATAAAAATGTACAATTACACAAAAATATAAAACTTTCTCTGAAGGTTTGGAGATGTTATAGTATTTATACGACCATGTAAATTATTTTTGTCTTATGTAATTGGTGGGTGTTTAAATATTACTTATTTTAATAATGTTCCTCTCTTTCTTTCCATGTGTTTTCCTTTTCCTCTATTAATATATCCTACGAATTTCTGAAATAAGTGTTAATAATGTATTTTTAAAAATATTTATTTCGTACTCAGCATATCGCAAAACATCAGAATGGTACGTTTCATAAATTTATCCAAAAATTTGGATTTTAGTTGTCACACAACTCTTGATGAAATGTTAAATTATGTTCACATACGCATTCCTCGCCTTGTATTCTAATAACAAGTTGCTAGGACTAGTCTAGAAAGAAACTAGAAGAGTAGATAAGAGGATATTAGCTCTCCAAAAATAGTAAATGTGTTGTTGATGATGAGTGTTGTTTGCTAAGAGGCACGGTTTAAATCGTCGGCCGGGTCGAGATAAGAGGCAAATAAGACCGAAACGGCAGGTGTTTGTGATAAAGGCGAGAGCTGGTGGGGGCTCTCCATCACCTGTTCCACTGACTCCTTTATATCTTCATAGCTCTTAAAAACTTCTAACGAACTCGGCTTAATACGATGTAGGTGTACATACCTAATTGGACCTATTTATCCTTCCTATCTTCCGAGCTGTCCGTAGCGTTTGCAAACATTCAGGAACACCTAAATAGAATCAGTGCCTGAGTAAATTTGAATAAGTTTAGGCTAAACACCTGGGAGACTGACTCAAACTCACGCGATTGCCACAGGTTCCAATTCCCTCATTATATTCAACGCCACCTATCCCTGATCATAAATGATCACCGTTCACTGTTTGCTCTTTTGTTAACTTAAGTATTACAATTGTATAATAGAGAGCGCAAGCGGGCAGAAAAAGTAAAGCCAAAAAAGACGGGTTTTACGTGCCTTTCAGTGGTGTGGCAGCGGAGTAAGGGAAGAATTGAGCCAATCACTGCCTTCTGTTTCAGTTTTGATTACAATGACGGACATTCCTATAAACCTCTGTGTTAACCTTCCTTTCTTGGGCATAGCTTTTAATTTGAGGGAAAGTAGAATTATGCCACAACCCTGAACAGAATGAAACAAAAACATATGTTGATACACAGCTTGATCTCATATAAAAGGATTCGCAATCAGTCAGTGTTTGGAATTAGATGAGTGAAGACATCCTACTAGCTCTACTTAAATCAAACCAGCTTAGCCTAAATTTGTTTATTTCCTTAGATAGATCTATATATATGTTTACTTCTGTCCTATATTATAAGGTTTACATGTAGTTTATATCTTATTATTATCTTAGTTTATATCTTGTTATCTATATCTTATTATTCTTCTTTCTTGTATCTCGTCTTCGTGATAATTTTCGTTTATCCCTTATTTATCCTTTTTTTTAAATTATGGGAGTATAGACCTAAACAGTCTTAACCTAAAAAAAAAAACGGTCAGAAAACTGACCAAATCTTGACCTTAAAACCACACATCGTCCAAATCTTCCGGCGGTCAATGATTCGGATTCCACGGCCATTCCATCACTCCCAACACTCACTCTCACAATCTACACTTAAGCTTCTTGCATCTTCATTCATTTTCCCCCACTTTAATATGCTTTCGGTACTTCGAGCTAATCTCATGTTTCCACCACTACTGTGAGTTAAATTGGCACTTACCCTTAACTGTGTAAAGAATATTTTCTCAGAGCTCACCTGTATATATTTATTTCCATCTTCCCCTTGCCTTTCGAGCTATACAAGTGTGCAGCATCAGTTCGATGTCACACATGTATCTGTAGCATCGAACTACTGCTAATAATTCAATTAAAAATTTTTACATGTTCAATTTTCAGCTGTAATGTTCAGTTGTCTACGCCTCTTCTGTCCGTTGGTCTTCTTTAACAATAATTAACAATGTTTTTCCAACCGTAGGCAAATTCTTTGTAATGCGGATAGTTTTCTTCGGTTACTAACTGAGGGAAATTGACATCTGTGAGGGCCGGTTTCCCTAAATATTTTGGCCCGTAGTGCATCATCAAAAGCAATGCAATATATAAAGTTCAGTAGTCTCCGAACACCATAACTAGGGTTTGGGAATTGACAATAGACCCGTGGCTATGAATCTTGGAATCCTCCAGATTTCACCTATACCTAACAATCCAACCTATTTTTCTAAACCTACAGCCTCCTGGAATTCAAATCCTCAATTCACTCACAGTAAACAAGATTCTGCCCTCTAGATTACGTCCCACTGAACTAAAGCTGTTGAATATTCCTTCTTCGCCCGTTCCACTTCACTCTGGTGTTCTCTTACTTCTAATACCTGTCATGCTTTTTTCTTATCAACATTTAAATCCTTCCTTTTCCAATAGCTTCTCATATCGCAGCATGACGCTTATAAATCACGATATCACAATTTAAGAAAATAATTAAGATCAGAAGTGAATAATTATTTTAATATTGTATAGTTACACTATGATGTTATTTGTGGAGTGTGTATAAGTGCTTATATGCCAGAGAATGGAGGAAGTCCGTCTAACGCAAGAACAAACATCTACATCATCACCCCCACCTCAATTTTATATTTACAATTTTCCATAGCCCAGTCATTCAAAATTTATTAACCCATCTAATCATAAATGTTTTCTTTCGGCCACTCCTACACCACTTGTAATTCATATAATAGAGTTTTATTATCATCCAATCATGTATGATTCTTAATTTATATACAGTCCACTCAAACCCAACCAGCCAACCAAAAGTGAAGTGTTCCTGGCATTAAGATGAAGGCATACTTCATACATAATGGTCACACCATGCCGGATATTCATAAAATTCTAATCAAGTTTTAAGTTTCAAAATTATTTTTAACACATAAGGTCCATGCCAGACCTAATAATCCAAAATTGTAACTCATTTTCACCAAATCTCAAATCACGGCTTTGTGAAAGTAGATAAAGTTATTGTATAGTATTCCGGAAACCTAATTTATAGTTCTTACCTGGGATAATGATGTTCGATTACTCAGTGCATGTGTAATTACAATTTAATGTCAATGTAGAAAAACAAATTTCATGCTACAACAGAATTATCTATTCAGTTATTAATTATCTAGTGCAGAATTATCTATTCATACAATATTATTTTCTTTGAGTTAAATTAAGACTCATTAAACTTTCATTTCTTTATTGCCATGTTGTTAACAATTAATACCCTTAATGAATCTTAAATTCAGTAATTTAGTGGGCAAATTCTTAAATGTATTACCTATATGTTCTACTTCTATTTCATTTATGTAAGTTTTGTCTTACACATCATACAGGTTTTATACTTATTTCATTTTTAATTTTTAATTGAATTTTTGTTATTCTGTTTACTGTTATATTGAATTATTGATAAAGGATGAACTGAGATTATTACTATTGGAATTTAACATTAAAAATTTTCTTTTAATTGCGTATTTCTGTTATTCTGACGATATCTGATCTATGAATAAAATTTATTTTCTGTTCTATTCTGTTCTTCTTAAAAGGTGTGTTATATTCTAGAAAGCCGAGGAAAAAAAAATTGTATTATCCGTGTACACTGACCCAATTATTACAATAAAAACACGATAGTCACCGATAACACCCCTTGAAAAATGGGGTCAAAAATTGAAGATTAAAATAATCCCTCACAAATCCCTTCAAATCGCTATCTACTTCAATTACTCATAAAAGCTCCTAACTTATGATTTAGGCCATTAAGCTTCACATAATTACTTACATCCTCTTGGTGCTGGAGAGAATAAAAGCACTAAAATGTAACAATACCCTAGATTGTAAAATTCCCCACTTTGCCGGCATGGCCGAAAAAATGCATTAAAGAACCATCAATTTTTTTTTTATTTGAATATTTTAAGCTACATTGATAATTTTTCCATTTCGTTACAAAATCTCAAAGCTGTTTCAACATCTACATGTGACATAGAGGAGCACTATACCTGGAATTTATGTTGCAAAATGAGAAATCATTGAAACTATTTAATGTATTTCAGTGTATACTATATTTTCTCAGTGATAAAACTAGGTTTTCCACAATCTGATCTAGATAAAGCAACGTATAGTTGTCGGTATGAAATACAGTCTTCCCTGTATTATTTTAAGTCGATTGCAATCTACTTAATAGTTTATTCCTGCAATTTATTTATAGTACACTGTTTATAAAAATCAATAGTCAGTATTTCCTCACAATGTATCTGACTCTGACCCCTGACCCTTTATGGATAGTAGCGGTGGTATAGAGATTACTTTTTATTTAATTTATAGTGACTGTTAAGGTAGCTCTAGAGTTGGATTAACTTAAAGAAAATAAATATTAATTTACTAACTGAAACGAAAATTATATTTTTTTAATAATAAAAAATAACTTCCAAGCTAGAGGAAAAAAAAAATATAACTAATAAAAAAAAAAGTGATGTAATGATGATTATATAGTTTTTGCTAGTACAGAGATGTTTTCCTGCTCCTGAAGTAAATTTCGGGCCTGGCCTGAGGGAGGTAGAAGAGGCGAAATAGATAAAGAGAGAGCGAGATACAGTAGTTTGTGATGTCCATTGGTCTCATTTCGAGAAAACCTCAAAGGTTCCTCTGATGGATATGACATAACTCTAGAATGGACACTTAAAAGAAGGTGTATAATAGCAGAAAAAGTGAATCCAAAAGAGCAGGCCTTTCAAGGGCGTGGTAGAGGAGTAGGGGAAGAGTTTAAGTCACTGGCTACCTTCTGTTTCAGTTTAAAATACAATGCCGGACATTCCTATTAACCTCAATGTTAATCTTCCTTTTGTAGGCGTGGCTTTGTTGGCTTCACTTCTACTTTGAAGGAGAGTAGGGCTATGCCACCCCAGTAAGTAGAATAAAGCAATGTTTTTCATACCCCTTGATCTCGTTGATTCAGACCGATAGTTCCCGAAATGAGAAAAAAAAAATCTTCAATTGTATGTATTGGTGTAAGTTTATTTTATACATAGTTTATTTCACAAGAAATAATATTTCCTCTTACATTAAGGATGCCATATTTAATCTTTTATTGTTTTCCGCCCATTTTAAAATATTATTATTATAAAAAGCCATATTATCGTAATTACGTCCTTGCCCTTACCAGGTCTTTAATTTAGTTTTCAACGGAACAGAGGCCGTGGGAGCAGAACGTGTTTGCACAATACCTCAACATTCTAAGACCAAATGGGACGCCGCACTGCCATGCCAAATTCTTAAATCGACTATCTTTATAATTTGTAAGGTCCTTAATCCGAAATAAATGTTTAAGTAATTTTATAAAAAACATCTTAAACATTTCTGTTATTTTCGAAATTCATAGGATTCTTTGAATGTTATAGTAAAAAATCCGTATGTATGAATAAGAGAAACAAAAAAAAAAATAGAAACTAGGAGGGTAACATTATTTGAATAATATATTTTTAACGGTACAAGATTAAAGAATTGTTTGTTCTTGTTTAAAGTTGTAAAACATTTCGGTCATTTAATTAAAAAATTTTTGTCTTGTCCAGGGAATTTTTTTTTTTTTTTTTTTAGGAGGAGGTGAGTGCTAATAAAAAAAACAAAAACATTTCAAATTATTTCGGAAGGTCTATGGAAATCCATTGGGGCTATAATAGGAACTTTTTAAAATGAACGTTTTTATTTTATTTTATTTATTGTTGTTTATAATTATATTAAAATATATACAAGTAAATTTGACGTTAGTTATACAAAGGCATGATACAAACATATGGAGAATCTACCCACTGATATGTAGAAATTCAATTAATGAACGTTAAAACGAGAAAGGCAATTTTCGAAAAAGTTTCAAGTCTATGCAACTTTTTTTTACGCTGTAGTACTATTAAAATTATATTAATTAATATCGAATCAAAAACAATTTATACTTAGAAAAGTTGCTATATTTTATTAAAATTGCCTTGAAATGAGTTATCCATAATTGTATAACTAACTAGAGTTCATTGACATCAATAGTTCACAATTAAATGGAAATTTAATATTAAATTAAATAAACAAACATTGATAAAAGGCAGGATTAAGCATAAACCTACCAATAAACCAGTTTTCATGCCGGAAAATATCGGTTTCCTGATAATTTAAGTGAACAATAAACAAAGCAGTGTTTATGTATATCCAATATCTGGGTTTATTTTTGGATGTTTTTATATCATTGTCCACACTACGCAATGTGTCTAATCCTGCTTATGAGAACTTTTATTTCATGGTTTACCCACGTAATAAACCTCGATGAACTTTCTCAGGTTAGGACATGCTGGTAATCTGCCGGAAAACGCACCCTTCCTGCCATAATTGATGTAAAACCCCAACAAACAACAAAGAATCAGGAATAGGGTTAGCCCGACCTGTTTGTAGGGGACATGGGCTGTTGAGTTCTTTCCGATGTCATGCACCCGACTTGTTCTCTGCTCAGTCGTTCGGAATTCCACACGAAATGTTTATTGATTTCCCAGATTTCTGTTATTTGTGGCTATCCAACCGTTCAGAATAATTATATTATTTATTTGTTATTTACAACTGTATACATATATACACATCAAGTAAATTTGCTCTAAGTGATATGACATGATACAAACATGTGGAGAATCTACCTATTGATAGAACTCCAAAAACATTTCTAAAAGAGAAGATCTCGAGGCCATCTTCTTTTCAGACGCCTTACTTACGGATTATTAGGTAGCGAAAGAGAAGCCAGGCTAGAAACTAGTTGGTTTGGGTGGTTGGGAAGTTTATTATGGAAGGATTGGTATCTGGTTCTGACCAAATCGGCAACATAGGGGACATTGAGGTCCTGACGGATGATTTGATTTGTGACAAAGTAAGAAGCATTAAGGATTTTACGAAGGATTTTGGACTGTAAGGATTGGATTCGAGAGGAATTAGATGGTTTAGTGGAGCCCCATAGCTCAACTCCGAATGTTCAGATAGGCCTTATAACAGTCATGTAGTCAGTCTTTTGTAATGGATTGGAAGGGTGGACCGTTTATCTAGTAAATGTTGTAATAGTCGGAATCGACGAGCAGTTTCCTGTCTTTTCAGTCTTGTATGAATAATTTAAATAACATTAAATTTGCATTGAATAATCTTCTTTCCTGGCAGTTAGGAGCTTAAAATGGGTAGAGTACATTACAATAAGTTAGTCTCATCGATCTGGTAAATTAAAATTAATCCAACCCCAAATTACATGATCAAGAATCGGCCAATTTGTGGTTTTAAGATGTTGAAATGATGGTATATTTCTCCTATCCTGCCTGGTAATATCTAATGATGGATCATAAACTGATCAGAAATCTTGCCGGACTAATTCAAATGCATATACAGAAATCCAATACAATTTATTTCAGTAATTGTCTGACATTATATCTTTCTCACCCTACCTAGACATAAAGGACAACAAAATAGAGGAAGCTAATATAACTGATGTGATATCCGATGAAAGAAGTTTGAAAGATATAAAGAATTATTTAACACTTATATAGAAACAGATGTATCTTCAAAGTTTTTACACATGCAAAATTCGAAAATGTTAATACACCCCTCGTCGCAGTTGAAAAAAACAAAAAATTACCTTAAAAATGGGGATTACAACTAAACATTGAAAAAACAGAAGCCATAATTTTCACAAAACGACGATTTATACTTGCGATTATTACTTGCGTATTAATTTAAAATTAGAAAACGCAAGGGAAATAATGTACAAAAGTTTCTCATATTTTCATAAAAAATCAAAACAATCCCAAAAAATAAAGTGATACTCTACAAATAATTACTAAGGCCTATCATGACATATAGCTGTCCCACATGGTGCTTCAATTATTTAACACATTTAAAAGAACTACAAGTAATCCAAAACAAATGCCTAAGAATTGTCAACAACTATTCATATTGCACCAGAATTGCTAAGATGCATTCAGAATTAAATAAAAACATAGTCAAATAATTGGCTCATAATTTATATTTCTTCTCTAAATCTTTAAATCCTTTAATAATTGAAATGAGAAATTATACAAAAACAACCTCCCACAGATATAAACATAAATCAACTAAACATATTACTGTAAAATTCATCAATACCGATGTTTGCTCATCTTATAATGCCATACGGCAAACGAGGATATAATGTTATTTGTATATGTATAATGTATTGCATTATATTATTCTGTATTCTGTAACCATATAAAAAATAAAGAGATTCGAAAAAAACAAAAAAAAAACAATACCGATCTGTCTTTTATTTTATTTCAAAACTGTTTTGGGTTTTGTTTTTTTTCTTTTGGTTTATTCTGTACCTAAATGTGAAACATAGTTATACGTAACAAGTTATAGGTAGCAATGAAATATGAATAGTATAAGAGTATTGACCGAAATAATGTAATAATTATACTAATCTTTACGAAATAATAATAAATGGTAATATCTGTGTCGCTAAAACCCATGAAGGTCAGGGGTGCATAATGTCTTCATGAATACATATTTGTACGGTGTTAAATAATAAATAAACTGCTAAATTTAATTAAGAAGATTTGAAAAATTTTATTTATACCGAGTCGATAAAATTTTAGAATACAATAATCTCAAACCAGAGTTAATTACTAAATCCAAAGTTTGGGGAAATTTCTTAATTAATTAAAATATATAGAGCACAAATATTCATCTTTTGGCAGTTCTAAAACAATGTAAACTGAAAACAAACGTGTGGACGTAGTACAAGCGCACTTTGATGTGTGCCCACAAATCTCCAATTATTCCACAAATCACACCCGATGGGTTGGCAGTAAATTCAGGCCAGCTTGTACCAGTCAATGCAAATAACCCATGCACAACCTTGTGGATGAGTGAATTTTCCATTGTTTGGCAAACGTGTGGACGTACCTTAAGAGTAGCTAACTAGACACACTCAAGCATGCTTGAGCGTTTCTAGTCACCTTTGGATTAAGGGATCAACTTTATTCTCTTATCCTTAACAGCGTAGGACATATCTTAACAGCTGTGGGAACATTGAAGCCTCTTTATTACATCGGACAACCTTGTTACTTCAGGTAATAAACTGCCTTTATGGCTAATTTAAGTGTTAAATTATGAATGGATCGCAAATTGATGACTGAAGAGGCGCTCTCCCGACCAACTTTTATGTAATGTTGATTCCCTTTGATGATTTCATCGGGCTGTGGCTAGGACATGAGGGTTGTAGGCAGGCTACTAAGTGGCCAAGACCACTCCTCTCATAAATTCTCTGTTTTATTACCCCGAGGGACTACCACCCAGGGACAAACTAGGCGGTTGGCTTTTTTACTTAGCCACGGCCTAGGATTATTAATGCATTTCGGTTGGATGAGAAGGGTTTTAAGAAAAAGTTAACCGCTTGGAGATATTTTGTAATTGTCCCTTCTACTTAATAACAAATGATGTTGGATTTCCATAAAAGAAGTGTTACTTTTTGAATTTTCAGAAATCACCTTCAAATTTTTATACAATGAAAATTATACAAAATCAATTATTGTATATATTGTTTTGTTTTTTTAGAGATAGTCCGAGTTTGGTCTAAAAACCTATGTATAAATATCCAACGTTTTGACTCTCTCTAAAGGTCTTTAAAATAAAATAAAAAATACAGAGTGAATAAGACTAATATTACAGTATAAAAATGGCATTTAAACAAAACCACTATAAAGATGGAGGTATAAAAAGACATCTATATAAACAAACTAAAATACATAATAAGTCAGAATAATAAGGAAGTTAATTTGAACCCAAAAAATACTAAATAGTTATCAAACTGATGTAAAAGAATGTATATTACTAACCAAATCTATTAATTAACCAAGAAGGTATATTAACTAACTTAGTAATTACTAATTACTTATAAAACTTCCTAACAATAATACAACAGTTTAATGCAAGATAACGAAGCCGTGATAATGCGACCATCTCCGACCGGCTTTTAGTAAGATGTCTCAATTTTTTCGTTCAGTAGTTAGATAATATTAATAATGAGGTTAATTATTATAATTAATCATTCCTAACCTTTTGAAAAATCGATCGTTATATGATCAATCAATTAAAATAATTAATTACCTGTTTATTTTCGATATCTACATCGATCGATTTGAAATGATAATGCGAGATTAGTATCATCGATTTCTTACAGTTGCTTCAAAATATATTGCTTCTAGCTTTCTCAACGAGTATCTCTGGAGGGTTTTTTCTGTGGTCATCCTGGTAGCCTCTTCTTCTAAAATGAAATTGTTTCTGAGTCGGCGTCGTCTTCAACAATGTGGGAGTCCTCTAGATTAGAAAACTTTGGGTTATCATTCGAAATAAACAAAATCATTATTTTATACGAAATTTTAAATGTAACAAATAATTTTTAAACCGAATGTTAAAAGTTTAACAGATCGATTGCTGAAGTCAGAGGGCTTTTTGGTTCACTGGGCTGTGAACCCAGTAGTCACCTGAAGTAAAGACAACACTGATCTACTTCTCTGGTCCACAATGGCTTTATAACACATTAATATGTTAGTAATAAATTATATTATAATAAATTTATAATTTATAAATTTGTATTATCAATCACTAAATAAATTAATAAAATATTTTTAAGTTAATAAAGTCTGACGATTGATAAAATTTGTAACATCCACACTTCAAGTATTTGTTTGATTTATTTTGTTTGCTACTTTCCGACGCATTTTCCTCCTCGTTACGCTGCTCTAATTACACAAGTCTAATTTCCTTGTTACAATTCCAGTTTCCTCGTGTTGCTTCTTATTTTTTTTTTTATTCCTGTTATATAAATACTGAACCTTTTAACTGGCGCACCTGGTACATTAAATTACAGTGATGAGATTGATGAGATCAGAATTTTACATTGAATGTTATCAAATCTCCGAACAGAATTTAAGGGCCAGTAGTATTTATGGTATAATACCTCATCTTTGAAACGGAGATAAATTTAAATTCTTGTAAATTACCCTTTCAATAAAATATAAATAGTAGTTTGTAAAAAAACATTAATTTTAATGTTATATTTATGTGTTTCGTTAAGCTGGGAGATAAGAGATGATAGTTCAAAATATATGACTAAATAATATTTTCATACATTTTTATTGAATTCTAATGTTTCCTTTTTTTCATATATAATTGATTTTCTTTCGTTAATTTTTATGATGATATTAATATTTATCACGGAATGTATTATAAAATCTTGCCTCGTTGAAATCCACAAAGCTGTATTTAAATCCTTCAAATTTAAAAATGATTTGATAAATAAATGATTAACTGTGACTGATTACCAATAATGTATTCTTTTCAGGTTGTTGTAACATCGAAAGAATTTGAAATGAGAAATTATACAAAAACAACCTTCCCGCAGATATAAACATAAATCAACTAAACATATTACT
>NW_027108251.1:531992-533637 GCF_000696795.3 Halyomorpha halys | reverse complement strand
CACGCTGCTACCGGCACCCCCTTTTTAGCATTGTTAGTTAAATAATTACTCATCTCTCATTATTAGTAGTAATTAATAATATGAACTATGAAAATATTAATGGTAAAGGCCTAACGAACGAGAAAGTTCTATGCCGATACCACCAATCGCTCTCTACATACATCCTTCCAGTGTTGCCCCTCCATACCCAATTCTACTGAATCAGTTTTAACGCAATCCTCCCATCTAAGTTTCGGTCTACCTCTCGGACTTTTGCCCATCGGTTCAGTATTTATTAACATTTTAGGGACCCGCTCGTTACTAAGCTCTACAACCTTATAGGCCCATCTTATATGCCGCAATGCTATAACTTGAATTATATTTACCGGGTGTAGTTCCTTTAATTCAGTGTTGTGTAGTCTCCTAAATTCTCCGTTAACTCATCCTTTTTCGGTCTGAACATTTTACATAACACTTTATTTTCGAAAACCCTAAGGCGCTGTTCATCCCTTAGTGTAAGAGGCCACATCTCACATCCATAATGAACAATGGGAAGGATGATTGTTTTATGAACTATGAAAGGATTTGATAACAAAGAGATGAAGAATTATTTGCCATTGTGAATAATAAAGGCTTTATTGTTTTGAAATGAAATACATTAATTTCAGTTAGATGTTTGGTTGTACAGCAAGGCCTGTGATGCGTACAACGCACAAGATTTTTTATTTTAAAGGTAAGAAACCCCTAATACCTTTTTATTTCAATCTTTGGATGACTTTTTGGACAAACTGTCCATTATCTAATCCATTACTCCAATGATTACATTAGAAATATTTAAATATTATCAACCTTTGTTTGTACTGTTAGATTTACGTTAATCATAATTATAATAACATTTTGTAAATTGATAATAATTTCTATCAGTAATCAGATTTTTTTATTATTTATGATATAATATTTGATTATTAAACTTTGATAAAAAGCCGATTAAGCTGAAATTAAACAAAAGGCTGAATCACAATGACCGAAAATGTAAATCAGGTCCAAATCGTTAGTCCACCATGAAGTGAAACACAATGAAGCTATTTTTTTCTGGAAATTTTTTTTTTTTATTAAGAATTATAAGGAACACAACAATGCGTAATTTTTAGTGGTTTATATAGGAATGAGGCCTAGATGACTGGAAATAGACGAAATTGACTTTATTTAGCGTTGAGGAAAGGTCTATTATGGTGAAATTTAGTGAAATACTGAATAACAAAGACAAAAAAACCTAATTCTAATCAAAATCGTTAGCCTGGCATTTTGGGACATTGCGGTACCTTTTTTATTTATCTTCATTTTTTTTAATTTTTGGTACAAAAGAACCAAGTCTGCATATATATACATACATACTTTTCACTCATTCTACGACTACTCCTTCTCGTAGCACGGTAAACTGTGGAATGAATTCAAAACACTATTATTGTATTCTTGTGTCTAATCGAGTACCGATAACACCCTGTTGTAGTCTCAATCTGCGACCACCTGACGTCATGAATGTCCGTTTAATATAACCAAACAACCATGAAAACATTTTTAGATGTTGCAAATTGGCGAATTTTTATTCAAATATTGTATACTTTGTTTTAAAATATTATAAGATATTTTAAAACAAAGTATTAAA
>NW_027108251.1:515486-530219 GCF_000696795.3 Halyomorpha halys | reverse complement strand
TTCCTTTGTTTTCTTGACCACCCGGGGCTGGTGTTACGATTAGCCATATGATTGTAGGTTGTTTCAAGCCTTCCGTTTGAACGGAACAGCTAGTATGTATTTTTTAAACATAAAAAAAGTAATGTGCGTATGTGTATTTTATAGGATTGTGATTTTTCCAATGCTTCATCCTGAAGATGAGGGAAGACGAAACATCGGTAAAGGAATAACGAAATTATAAAAAGAATTATTTAAAAAAAAAAAAAGAAAACTCAGTAATTGATAAAATTAAAATAAACCTTTTTTTTGTTGTTTAAATTGTTGAGGTGAAAAAAACTTCCACATAGTATAAACTATTCTATAATTTGCTTGTACAACGTTTCAGGACATTATCCCACACTTCTTCTATTCCCCACACATTGTATCCTAAAATTGTAATAATTAAGTTTTTTTAACAAATTAAGAATTCTAACAAAATTCTTATTAACAATTTTTTTTCTATCTTATATATGTATATTTAAAATTCTTGTAATCATGTTTACGACATATTTGTCATTTTATCAATTTTCATTTTCAAATCATGCCATCACTTATAGTTTAAGATTGTTTTATGACTAAATTATTTAAATTATTCCCTTTCAATAGATGATTAATTGTTACAATTTTAGGATACAATGGTGCATGAGTATGGGCTAATTGTCCCGAAACGGTGTGCAAACAAAATATAAAACAGTTAATATCTTGCGTGGAAGTTTTTTTTTTCACCTCAACAATTTAAAAAAATAAATATAATCAACTTCCTAAAAAGAAAATCCAGAATAGAATAAACAATTAAAGAAGTATCACTGTTCCATTTTAAATTGTTGAAGCTAATTCATGATGAGTGGATTTTTTTCTCAATGAAACTGAAACTTCTTACTACTTTTTCGCTACCTAACGCAGAACCAGAATGATCTGAAAGGTGAATGAAAGTGATCTGATGAAGTAGGTTTTTCTGAATGAATACTCCACACATTAATTGGAGAATACCTGACCCAGGACGCAAGCTGATAAATATGAGTATTACATCACCGCAACCGCTGAGACAGACAGATAAATTAACGCAACATCCATCTCCGTGACTGACAGCCCAAGTTACGGGACGGGGCCTTGACGTTCCTCGATCGCTGAGTGATCTGCCATTGCACCATTCATTCTCGGGGTACAGGGTAGTACTCGCGATCTGGTAAACCAAGTTTGATAAGCAATTAAACTTTGATTTAAAAATTAAAAAAAGTTAACGTCATTGTCATCAGTAAAACAGAACATTTACACAATGTTTCATGTAATGCTTCTTTTATTTCTTCGAATGGTTGTTGTAAAAACTGTAACTGTAAAAAAAACTATTGTATATATAAACAATTAACCGTATAATTTCAAGTAATGAAGAAGATAGTCAGGGTTGCAGTCAAAAACGAAATAAAACTAGTGAACAACTACTTATTTTCCAACGTTTCGCCCCACTTTGTAGTGCTTCATCAAGGCTGTATAAGTTGAGAGCTTTGGCGACTTGTTGAAAATTGTTAAAATAGTTGTTAACTGTTTATTTTTTGACCTTACCAACTTCTTTATTTGGAAAAACAACTACTTTAAGAAAAAGTCATTTTTATTTATTTTTGGGGGGTTATATAAATATCCTAAAATGTGCATCCTAGCAAAAATTGTATGGTACAAGAAATTAAACAACATTAAATTATACGTTGAATGGTGGCCGAGACTCATTAATTCAGTCAAATAGTTTCCCTTAAACCATCTTAAATCAACGATTTTTTTTTTCACCAAAGCTAAGGTATAATACTACACATGAATTTAAACTTGATACAAAAACAGATTTTATTATTGAGTCATAAATAATCCTGCTAACTTGTTTGACAAAGTAATGAATTTGACAATTTTAGGCCTCCCTTTCAGTTTTTCGCATATAAATCCTAGTTAATATGCATTAATAGAAGAAATTAAAGAACATTAAATTATGCGTCGAATGAATACAGTAATGTAATAATTAGTGAAAGCTGTGTGGTCGTAAAACAACTGTTCTGTCAGTACATGGACCTCAAAGACAACAAGGTATTGGCCGAGTCATTGAGTTAAGTACTAATAAATGTGTGTTCTATGTGCTAGATGTTATGTATGCATCGGGCTTCTGTAGTAATAAAGACTAAGGTTACTACTAATACGAATATAGACTGTACTAACAGGTTCGTAAACCTATTTAAGGTAACAATATTTATCTATTAGGAGAGTTGCTTGAGCTTAAAAATGTCAGAACCGTAGGTGTCCCAAGACTTAGCAATGTTCTGAATAAAATTTTTATGGCAATATGCTATCTCTTGGTAATAATTTTAGTACTTCTTGTAGTTTGGCAATTCTATATTATGATATATAGTAAGTGAGAATTAATCAGGTGTTATTATTTTTTTTTCATATATAATGTCATAGTTCATATATAATGTGGTACTAAAAAAAAATTTTTTTTTTTGTTTTTTTGGTAAGTGAATTTGTTTCAGATTGTATCTTGACATATGCTGCACAATTTAATGTTTAATGATTGCAGTCCTGAGGAAGAAAAATATCTTACTATAACCCTTTCGGAAGAACGGCTCTTACAAAAAAACGGAAGAATGTTTTTTCATGTGAGGAATCATTAATGGACAAACGACTAACCTGGAATCTTCATACAAGACTGAAAAGACAGAAAACTGCACGTCGATTTCTACTATTATAGCACTTACTGTACTAACGGTCAAGACTTCCAATTCATTACAAAAGACTGATCTACATGACTGTAATAAAATCAATCTGGACATCCGGAGTTGAGCTCTGGGGCTCCACTAAACCTTCTCTATAATCCAAAATCCTTCGTAATCCTCGCAATGCTCCTTGCTTTGTCACAAATAAAATCATACATAAAGACTTTAATATTCCATATGTAACCTATGTAGCCCGAATCAGATATCATTCCTTCCATTATAAACTCCCAAACCTATTTTCTAACCTTGTAGCCTCTTCCATTTCCGACAATCCTCCGAGCCCCCTGAAAAGAAGGTGGCCACGAGACCATCTAATGAAAAGAGGTTATTAGAATGCTACCAAAGGGTAGTTTCTCTACATGACTATACCATGTCATTATGGTCTTAAATTTACTGTATGCACAGTTGTAAATGTCAATAAAAATATAATAAAAAAAATAGCAAAAAAAATATTTATTAACTTGAATATAATTATATCTTTATTACATTTACTATCTTTTCTGATTGTTCTTCCTACGCACAAAATTTTTCTTTACAACTTAGCAGTTGCTAAGTCCCCCCACCTTCCCACTATGCCGCCTCCTCTCACCATACATCATTTTGTGTTTCTACCTCATTCTTTATCACTCAGGACTCAAGTTAGCATGTTGTTATGTTATTCCCTTATTTATCTACATTTATGTATCCCCTGGGTGTTTTATTACGCCATGCTTGCACTTCGTTTATTTTCTAACTCTTGCCTTCTTTTTATTTAGCCATAATTTTTACTTCTTTTATTAATTATTTTTAATTTAAATTCCATTACTCATTACTGTACTTGTTAATAATAATAATTATTCTATTCATCCCACCCCGATATCTCTCTTCTCTTTTTTTACTTGTTTATTCACTTTTCCGGACATTATACATTTATTTTAGCTTATTACTTTTTGCTCATCTATATTACTGTGCATCTTTTATTTATTATTGCATATATTCCATTCTCTTTCTTGCCCATTATATCATATATATCCGTTTTCTTCACACGTTATATATTATGTTGATTTATATTTTTAAACTATTTATTGTCACGTTAATTTCTACTACTTTATTTCTTTATTTACATGAGCACTGCTTGTTTTTTATCATTTATTTGGTATACTTCTGACCTCTATGATATCATATTTTATCTTCTACCACTATCAATTTCTATTTACTTTATTTATTGTTATATATATTTTCAAGTTTGTTTGTAATTTGTTTTTTTCTCTGAACTAAGGTTATTATATCTTATTGTATTTTCAGCCCTGAAATTCAGAACGAAACGTCAGTAGATAAAATAAGATTTACTTAGTTGTGTATCTTTACTGACCACTCCCTCGATCATCTTCTCTTATCAATCTTCGGTCGACTATAATACTATATAACACCTCATTAATTAATCTGTTGATTTATATAAGTATTCTTTTAATTTACTTCGTTCCTTTTTTTTTTAAACCATTTTTATACAGAGAATGACTATTTTTAATGTTATATCATATTTATTTTTCATCTTGTTTTAATTACGCCTAATGAAGGCCTTGCAAAATAATGCAAGATGTGGGAAACCAATAAATAGTTTTTCCTATTTAATTATATAAGGTCAACTTATAATTTTCCTATATGATACTTTTTGAAAACCAAATCTTTTTCTAATGGAGTTTAAACTATAATTTGCTACTTTCCTGAAATTAAGGGTCTAAGAAAAAAATAGGGAAAAAAATTGTATCTCAAAATTTGTTTTTGAAGTTTACTCTTATTTTTAAAAAGAGGCTCCAACTTCATTCGAAGTTAAATAGGCATATTATAACATTTAAAGCTGTCGAATCCGCTACACTAAATTTTAATCACTTTCCTTAAACGTATGAATCTATTTTTTTTTTTTATTTTGGAACATTTATCAAAGACAATAAAAACCGTAAATCCGACCTTGGAGTCATTATTTAAGAATGGGCATTGAGGTACGGCTTCAAATGTCAAATGTTTTTACAAAGGTGCTCTCCGAGTTAATATCCATAATTATGAACAGATATATCGATAATTAACTACTCATAAAGGTTGAGAAAACAATTAGAGCAAGTAGGTTAATTTTTTATTTACGTATTTATTGAAATTTACGACATATTTATTTAATTTACGTTAAATTTGTATTAACTAAAGAATACAATAATATGATGTGAAGTATAATAAAATCCCACGATCCAGACTTTTGTGGAATCTATTCATTATTAGAATTCAAATAAAATTTGAAAAAGAAGGTTTCAGGCCCATCTTCTTTCAGACGCCTAGGAGAATTATCAGGAACTGAAGATCCGTTTATCATGGAATGATTATATCAGGTTCTGGCCGAATCTGCAACACATAGAATATTGAGGTCATTATGGTTAATATGGTATGGATAAGTTTCTCTGTGGCAAAGTAAGGAGCATTAAGGATTTTACGAAGGATATTATATCCTTAATCCTTAATCCTTACAAATTGGATACTATAGGAATTCGATTGTTTCAGTATTGTCTCAAAGCTCAACTCCGTAAGTACATATGATCCTTATTACAGTCATGTAAATGAGATTTTTGTAATTAATTGAAAGTTTAGACTGTTTGTCTACTAAGTGCTACAAAAGTCCGAATCGACGACCAGTTTTTGTCTTTTAAGTCTTAGACGAGGAATAAGTTAGTTGTTTGTCCAGATATAATCCTAGGAATCGAAAAAGGGATAAATGAAAATTTTGAAATATAATTTTTCATTACCACAATTCTCTTATTTATGATTAAATTAAATGTTAATTTTAATTTATTTATCTTAAGGATAATAAAGGTTTTTCTTTATTTCTGTTAATTAAATTGATTAGTTAACGAAGCAGTTCTTAATTTTGCTAAATCGTTGAATATTCATGAGGCATATCTTGAACTAATTGAAAAAAAAACCCTCAAACATTTGACTAACTCACAATTTTTCAAAGATCTATACTAAAAGTTGACTTCAGAATTTCACTCGAACTAATAACTGATCAATACTCATACTTCCACACTGAGTCTCAAATTCATTATTCTCCATAAAATAAATTCAACATTGATTTTCGCTCTAAACTTCCCATTAACTAAAAAAAATTAGTATACGCTACGATAATCAGACCAATTTGGACATATGGAATTGAGCTCTGGAGCTCCACCAAACCATCTAATTCCTCCCGCATCCAATCCTTACAATCCAAAATCCTACGTAAAATCCTTGATGCTCCTTATTACGTTACAAATAAACTCATTCACAAAGACCTTAACATCCCATTCGTTGCGGATTTGGCCCAAAACATATATGCGTCTTTTCATTCCAAACTCCTTAACCATCCTTACTCATTAATTCTTAATCTTTCATCCTTACCAATCCCTGATAATCCTCCGAGGCGTCTGAAAAGAAGATGGCCACGGGACCTTCTAATTTAAATTAATGTTAGAAGTACCACCAATGGGTGGTTCCTTCCCAAGATTTCCAAGTATATATGAAACAAACAACATATTTACTTCTTGTATTATTTTGTACAGATGTAAATTACATTAAATAAATAAATAAATAAAAAAAACATTGATTTTCATTATAAATGCCTTCTTTAACTACACCTTCATAAAGGCAGTATCCGACAACCCTCCCAAGTGTCCTTTATGATATGACCCCATGACCTTTTAGTCAATTCAAAAGCTTCTCTAAAAATAGCTTTCAAGTTTCCACATTTTAACAAATGCTTTAAAAAAAACTTTTTAAAAATGTAGGGGCAATGTTAAGATTACAAGATGTGATGACTAAAATTTAAAGTAGACAACATGAGGCTGCAGTGACCTCTGTTGGATTTTTTTTCGTGTTGTAGCCTACCCCATTTGGCGATGGAGCTGTGAATGGAAGGCGTGGCCCTACCTAGGTCAGTTCTTAACGTGTTTTCTCTTTTTAATTTTTTTTCCTTTCACTTCTGGATATCCCATTCAACATAACTTATCTATGATTAAATAAACTAATACTATTTTAATAAAAAGGAGAGAAAAAAATATTTAAAAAAAAACAAAACGAATACAGTAAGTATTGAAAAAAAATAAAATGACGAAAAAGTACTATGTATGATTAAATAAACTTTAAGCATGGACCTAAGTAGGCAATGGATACCCGATTTCCTCGAGGTCGATTAAAAAAAAAACAATATATCTGGAAACAATAAAAATAATCTATAAACTTGCAAAATTCTGAATGTTTAATCTGAATAATATGTTATATTAAGGTGTAGATAGATATAACATATAGTAGGGGTATTCATGATCTTTAGTTTAACATGTTAAAGCGTGTTAAATGGAGGAATATTTCCTTCTTTTACCATGTTAAAACGATATTACATGTAACATGGCTCAGAGTATGTTACTAGGTCTGTTAAATGAAGAATGACGTCACAAAACAGAACATCTGAGCTTGTCACTGTTTTTTGTCGTGTTAGGTTACTTACTATTTCTTTTTTTTTGTCTTGTGTTTTGGACTTTTTAAAAAAGACAATCTGTAGCCAAACCTTTACACTTCTACTTTTCACTTATTTAAGGCATGTTTTAATAAATTACTGTAATCAAACCTTTGAAGTATATAATAACATGAAGTTTTGGAAGGAAAGGTTACTAAACAAGTTGCTCGGAAAATCCACTAGGAGCTGTTATGCGTTTACCATTTAACATGGCTTTAAATAGGGCCTGCTCACAATGCTATACTTATAACATTTAACATGGTAAAACATTTTATATTTAATACGATATCATGAATAACCTTAGTGTAGATTGATATAACATATAGTGTGTTATATTATACTAACGCGTTAATAATTTAACATAATGGTATACTATGAAAATAAAAAGTAAAATAGAATAAGCTTGGAACAAGTTTTATACCAAATAAAATATTAGGGGTATTCATGATATTGTGTTAAATGTAAAATGTTTTACCATGTTAATGTATAGGATTGTGAGCAGCCCTATTTAAAGGCATGTTAAATGATAAACGCGGATTTTCTGAGCAACTTGTTTAGTAACCGTTCCTTCCAAAACATCATGTTATTGTTTACTTTTAAGTTTTGATCACAGCTATTTATTACAACATGCCTAAAATAAGTGAAAAGTAGAAGTGTAAAAGTTCGGATACTGATTTTTTAAAAAGTCCAAAACACAAGACAAAAGAAAAAACAAAACAAAACACAAACTACGAGTAAGTAACCTAACACGACAACAAATAAAACTGTGACAAGCTCAGCTGGTCTGTTTCGTGACGTCTTTCTCCATTTAACAGACCAAGTAACAGATTCTCAGCTATGTTACATGTTATATCGTTTTAACTTGGTGAAAGAAATATTTCTCCATTTAACATAAGTTTTTCCATTTAACACACTTTAACATGTTAAACTAAAGATCATGAATACCCCCAATATCATTATATAATAAATAAAAAAATTCAAAAACAATTTTCTTCTTCTTTCTGAAAAGTTCTGAATTTAAAACGCTTAATATATTCTTATATAAATGGAATATGGTCCGGGGGCGATCAAATTAAACTCAAATAGTAATATTTTGTACTATTTTTAGTTTCGTTTTCATTTATTGTTTATAACCTTTAATTTTTCTTATTTATTTTTTATGTTTCGCTGTATACTCTTGTAATCTTCCATTGTGTGTCCAAGTGTTTGTATCTTTTTTAGCTCTGAAGAAGCCCTGCAACGTGGGCGAACATTAAAAAATGCAGTTTTCTTAGTTATACTTCTATCTATAACTAAGAAAACTATCAGTATACAGATTCCATGGGAGCAGCAAATTCCATAATATTCATCAAAATTTATTCACAATATATTAATTTTTGGTTGTCTGGAAAAAATGTTACTTATTGAAAAACTATATCTCGAGAACAATTAAGCGTAAAGAGCTCTATTAGAGCTAATATTTTAGAAATTTTACTCTACTTCAAATAATGTGCTATGGTGTTTTTTTAGTGTTGTAGAAATGGGAGTGTTGTAGAATATGGAGCTCAGAATGAATAATGAGGGAAAATTGTTGGTTTCTTAGGAATAAAATTAACTTCAGGGAGTGTGCACCTTAAATGCTTGTCTATTATAGATAAAAATTTAACTATTTTCAAACAAAAAATAAATAACATGGATTCTTTTCTCTTTTATTTCTGGTACAGTCGCCATTTTTATTCTTTCTAACTATGGTTGGAGAGTCATCAATACCGACTCATAACTCTATGAAATTTTCATTTAAGTAATAAAAAATTGGGGTGAAATAACTGATATTAGTTCTCTTCTTTGGCTCATAGGTTCCTCATTCTTTGGTAGGACGCATAACTCAAGAAATAGAACCACGCATACCTCATTACCTTAATGTTTTCTTTGGTTTCTGATCTTCGTTATGGTACACGGAACTGTCGAAGAGTTTGTAAAAAGTAGAATTACATTTAGTAAGCAGCATGTAGAATTACCACAGTATAAAAAACTGAGATATGAATCTGGCCTTCAGAATTTTTTTTTGATATCTCTACACAATCCCTTCACCATCAACTAAACCATTATCAGGAAAGTTCGTTCCTTTGTCTATTTGTAAATATATCGAAATTTACATTGAAATTTAACAACTATTCAAACTAATAGTTATTGAAGCCAGAAATTCAACTATTCTTTCTTCAACGCTTCTTCTTCAAATATTGAACTCTTAAGGTATGCCAACACAAAACAAGCCTTTCCAATCTTCAAAATCGATGATCACCTCACAAATCTTATATACACCTCTACGAAAGAAGATGACAGTTCATCTGTGGTAAAAACCTGTTTTGTAGGACCAAGTCTTAAGATTTTTTAAGTCCAAACATATTTGTATTCACTTTCATCACTCTAACTCGTTTATCACCAACACCATCCATAAATCAACAACAATCCAAAGAAGAACGTTAAGATTAACTACCAACAGGTGCTTAGTGCATTATATAAATGGTAATGAGTTCATAAAGTCCAAGCTTTATTTCAGATTCTTAGTCTTTGCCATTGTTGCGAGCTTGGAATAACGACCTTCATCAAGTTTGAGTAACTCTTGTGGTCGCTTAATTCTGATATGAACTTTTTTCCAATTTCGTGCTATGTTTTTGTCAGTCAATAATTTGTGAGTTAGGTCTGTATCGAATTTTTTGTATGTTTGTTCCAGATTTAAATACATATTTCTTTGTTTGGACGTATTCATCTTTAGTAATGGAGAATAATTCGTGTTATTAGCTATTCATTGTAAAATGCCCCAGTTTCCAAACAATTTTAAGTAATGCTTCTTTTTAACTAAATTTATTTGTAATATTTGATTAATCTCAATTTATATTCTTTACATCTTGATTTATAATGAATGGTTAAAAAAATACTTTTTGAAAAAAAAAAATTAGTTAAAAAGTTGAGAGTTTATAGACATAATGACAGGTTAGAATAGATAAGAAAATTATTGTTGTCAAGTTTCAACATTCAAAACAGATAAGGTGTTCAAATATAAAGGAGTTGGGAAACTTATTTCTTAATAATTTAAGGATTATTTTTTTTAATTTTTATTTATTCATTGAAATGTACAACAGTATTAAATTAATATAAGGAGTGTGGTGGCGCAGTGGTAAGGCACTATGCTAATAACTCAGGCTGTGGCAGATACTTATTTTCTGTTGCACTGTAGCCTTGAGTCTACCCTGTGGGCTCTAAAGCCCTCCTGGGGTTGATTGGGGAAACATCAGGCGGTTGAGCGTGAAAAAAACACATTCATACATAACAGTTCTAAAAACAGTGCTTCCTTGCTAAGTACAGAACTTATGAACCTTCATGGGTCGTTGGGGTCCACATTATGATTAAATTAAATACAAGAAATAAAATTGAACCAAAGTTTACTGGATCATGACTGCAGAGGCGTCGACTCGAAGCCGTCCCTGGAGATCCACTTTTATTTCTGTGGCGGTCCCACAAAATGAAAACTTGACCCCTACCATGTTTAGAGAGGATGGTATCCTGTAGAAAACTCCTCCAGAAAAGAAAGCGAATCATAAAAAAAAAATACAATAGGTAAATGTTATATGAGTTACAATGATATGATATGATCTCGTGGGGAATGTCTTTATAGATGATTTTCTAAGAAATATTAAGAATTTAACGTAGAATGTTGGATTATTAGAATTGGTTACGAGAGGAATTTGATGGTTTAGTGAAGCCCAAAGTTCAACTCTGTAAGTCCAAATAGACCTTATTATCTCAAATGATTTTTTTGTTATTAATTGAAAGTTTAGACCGTGTGTCTAGTAATTGTTGAATTAGTCGGAATTGATGAACAGTTTTATACTTTTTCAGGCTTGTATGAGGATTCGAAATTAATTGTTTTTCAAGATGTGGTCCAATCCAAGGGATACTACAGGGCAGGAAGTCATTTGGGAAAATTCATTTTTTTTCCGGTGAGAAATGTTGGGAAATCTAAGATCTTGCCTCCTCCATCAAACTGTTGTCCCAACGTTCCTGAATACTAATAGACTTACGGTATTCAAAATCCAATACAGCTGAGTAAATGGTTTAATATAACTTTTACCTCGGTAAATTATTATAAATTTACTACTAAAAATGGAAATTCAATCTGTGATCCAAAGTTAGTTGAAGTGTGGAATGGCGGACCTGTGTCTAAGCTAATAGTTACTATCTGCTTCCTCGTTAGACCCGGGTTGCTATTCCGATTTTCATAAGGTCAGATAAACCAGTGCTCTTTAAATGACACAGATATATATGTTTTTATACATTTATTTATACTGCTCGTAGTGATAAAGTATATTATCATGTACACTTATAGGTTTTTAATTATTTTTTTTCTTGACCGACAGGTTGCTGGTTTATGACTTGGAATCCATTGAGGATAAAAAATGATGGGTAAGGAGCAAGAGGACCTCATCCCCATCAAGTGGCCGCAAAAAATAAATGGATTTCTATTCCAACTCAGTCTTAGCTTAATGTTCAATTGTATTTCTTTTCGCTTTGTTAGTTTTACAATTACTTAATATCTTAATATTAATTAATATGTTTCAAATGTTTATACTTCGTTTTTATTAATTCTGATTAATGTTAATATCTAAATTGCAGGACGGAATACCTGAATAAAAATTTATGACGTTCGGTTTGATTTTTTTGTTAAATTTATTTAAACCACTCATATTTTTAGACTATTTATTACGTTCAACTTCCTGAGACTTACATCTTATTGAAGACATTATACATAACCTATTCATAAATTATTATTATTTTACTTAAATTTCACTGCCCCTTTTTCAATTTTGTTATTAATTATATAATTCTATGGTGGGAGGAAAAATTAGTATTAGTAAAAAAGTTTACATGCTACAGAACATTTTAAAATTCTAACTTTCACTTCATTGGTTACGATATTGCCTCTGCGCAAGGTTAATGTAAGATGGGCATGTAAGGTTGTAGGGTTTAGTAACGAGTGGATCCCTAAAATGTTAATAAACGCTGAACCAACGGGTAAAAGTCCGAGAGGTAGATCGAAACGTAGATGGGAGGATTGCGTTAAAACAGATTTAGTGGAATTGGGTTCGGAGGGTCATCACTGGAAGGATATATACAGAGAACGTTTGGTGGTATCGGCATCGAACCTTCGGGTACTTTAAGCCTTTATTATTATTATTAACTTTCACTATCCTCCATCCTAGACTGTTCTTTTTAGTCTGCTCCAACAAACAAATGTTTTGATAGAGGATACACTTTGATTACGAAATGTCCTGTAATATGTTAAGTAATCTATTTCGACCATTTTTTGACTTATAATAACTCTACTACCCTTTGTAGATTTTTAAATATACTTCCAAAGAATTAATTTAAATATTAAAATATATATTTATTTTACCTATTATAGACAACCTTTTTTCGATGTTAATTGTTCTTGTGGGATACATTTTTAATTATTAAATATTAATCAGAATGATTAAGGAAAATCTTATGGACCACATTACACGCACGATTGTTTAATATTAAAGTTATACAACAATAAACATTTTTATAACGCTTTTACATAATATACATATTTTTAACGTATTTTTGACGTTTCGGCCCTAATTCATTGGCCATTCATAATATAGTTTCAAGATTAGATTATACCATATGGAACTACTTGTTGTAAATTATTATAATATTTTTCTTGTATTTTAAAAACCAGCAAATGTTTGACACTTTTTAAACTTCTCTTTACAATAACTTTTTGAAACTGGAGCTTATTTATTCATTTTACTTAATCATGTTATTTTTACTACTTATACTTTACAAATCCCTACTTTTCTTTTGTTTAAATTCGATGGTTTAAGTTGAAATTATTCCTATGGAAGTGCTGAAAATTAGGTGAATCAAAACTTTCTCTGGAATGGTATTTAATGCTCCGTAGCATTTTAAAAATTAATATAATTTACTTTTCTTTTTATTTAATTTAATTGTTTATATTTTTTTAAGTACAGCTCAAATTTAAACCTTGAAAACAGGGCGTATTTTTATTGCGCGAAATTTAATACAATTTTATTAATACAAATTATTTTTATTTGGCCAAAACAAAAAATTTGTATTTTTTTAATTCATCTAGTGTGACCTGTGAATTTATTATTGCATATGTTATGCATTACTACTATACTTTGTATTACAATTTATATTTTATTCTTTAGTCATTAGTTTATAATTGCTGTGATTTATGTTTTTTTTTTATTTAGAAATTATGCGTAGACATAATTAAAATTCTGGATTTTGTTTTACAAATTCTAAACACATCTATGCTTTCAAGGAACATGCCCTAATATTTTTAACGTATTTAAATCAATTTTATTTTACATAATTTTAAATATTTGACCTTTTTAAGCTTGTTTAACATATTGTTTTTATAAGTAGATATTTTAGTTTGTATATTACATTTTATTTTAAGGATTTTACTTTTTTTACATTCTTTTGTACTTATTTTTCTTATAAGTATATACGTGTAGTATATAGTTTTAATTTTTTGGCAAACAAAATTATAATTTCATAGGTGAAAATTACAAAATTATATATATTTTTAAATTATAGTATTTTCCGGGGAGCCTGAAATAAACATATAATGTTATGAATTATGAGCTTATTGCCTACAAGTACCTGTTACGTTCGAAACAAATCGATTTTGAGAATATCGACGAGATCTATATTTAAAAACGTTAAGATCCACCTCACTTGCAAATTTATTGACAACGAAGATGAGAATGGCTAATTTAAATAAACATTATAATTAAAAATATTTTTCCTCTTTTCTATAAATCGTCTATTAACAAATTGAAAAGTTGCATATTGTGTTTTGTTAAATTGTCTTTTTTTAAATTTGAATTTCCCCATTTTAAATATTTTTATATACATGTTTTGTACAATTTAAACAAAAATCCTATCCTGGCTTTATCATAATATTTTAATATAACTGTATTTATTTAATAATTTGTCTATATTAAGTCCAACAATAAATTTAGGATTATTAATAATTATATGGATTTCGAAACCAACTACTTCTATATTTCCCCTTTAGCTGACGGTTTCAGGTTCAACGCACGTTATGTTGAAGAATATTTTTATTTTTTCCCCGGCGTAATATTTATTTCTCAGCCCATTACATTCGAGGAAGAGGGTGGAAGGATTAAGAGGAAAAAAACCTACAATGAGTCTTAAAGGAGGGAAATAAGATTAAAAAAAATTCAAATTCCTCCCCTTTTTTACTCAGGTAAGGGAAAAAAAGAATTAACCCCCGTCCCCACTTAAAGAGGGAGAGGCGTCTTTTATTTTTCTTCGGGTCAGGTCGTACAGTCCCTTCCTGGTCAGTTCGAGCCTTTCATGAAACATAACTGCCCGTTCGGGTTTCTTAAACTTAAG
>NW_027108251.1:511995-514422 GCF_000696795.3 Halyomorpha halys | reverse complement strand
TCATTTGTATTTGTCTCTGCACCAATATTTAAGGACTGATATTATTACCTCCTAAGAAGTACGAATAAGGCCCTGAAACCAATTCTAGTCGTCCTACAAATCAGGGATGATGCTGCATAAATTGGTTGGGGTTTGGAAAACTTACCCCAATCTTCACAGTATGAAGTTCGTTTTCAAATTTCCACTTTTCCCAATTCAGTGGTTTCTTAAAAAAAAATTAAAACTTTTCAACAATAATTAAATTTTTTATTTTAACACTATATTTTATCTATGAAATCTCAATTTCTTAGCTTAAAATGAATAATTAGTATTAGTTTTACCTTAGTGTTTACACTTTGAATAAAATGTTTTATCACTAATTTCATAGTTCAAATGAAATTTTTAAATCTTAGATTTTTCCAACTTATTGATTTTTCGAATAATTACAAGATTAAAGCCCCATTTCATTCCTCCCCGCTCATGTAGGGACCTCTCTGCAGCCAGTTCGTATACATCTCCCATTTTAGAATTATTATGACTGATATTTAATAAATAAAAAATAAAAATGCACAAGACCAATTATTTTGATTTATCTATGTTGCTAATTTATTCATACTAGACAAAATAACTGGTCTATGCTACTGTTCTCTCAATATGTCAAGCTCTCATACAGGCCTCATGTAAGTTATAAGACTGGTATGAACTTTGATAGATTTGACTGAAGAATGAAAAATCGAAACACATAAAATTTACTTCTCGAACAAACATCTGCCCTCTAGTTTATGTTGACAAGAACCGAATTCCTAGAGGGACACAGTACACTAAATTGAGACTCTAGAGTGGTTTAAAAAAATCATTTCTAAAACCGAAAGAGAGTTGGTTTTTAACATTTTAATTTAATAAGACTCTCCATTAACATTAGTAAGATGTTATAATACATCATATTATATTATGAGAAATAATAAAAATAATTACCTATTAATTGGCACATCTTTGAAGAAGATAAGTAGTTTTAGACATCAGAAAGGTTATTCGCATAATAAATTCAAGGTGGTGATAGTAAAATACTGGGTAATCGGTATTTATGAACCTACTTCGTGAGATCGTAAAAAATGTCCTTTTTACTTAGAATACTTGTCTAAACATTTCTACTATCTCATATTGAGATAATATTGGGGCATCTAAAATAATTTAATATTTTGACCTTATCATTTGTGTTATGGCTAACATTATATATTACATAAATATAATCACAATATTTTTATTGTATTTATTATTAGTATTTGATTTCCACAATTACCTAAAACTAAGTATTTATATAAATTATAGTTTATAAATTTATTTTACCCCCTAACATAAGTTAGTCATAAGCTTTTGATGAGCTGGATCTTTATCTTTAACTCTCAAGATTTAATGATAATGGTTATTTTTTTTAAATTGGATTCGGGGTGCAAAAGTTTGAGATTATTTAATTTTTGTAAATTGTATAAGTATTAATTTATTATTTAAATTAATTTTTTTTCTTTCCAATTTTTCTTCTTCGAACAAAGACATTTTTTTTTTTTAAATTGGTATTAGTCGAAAATAATGGGGGTAACTAATTTCCAATTTAAAATCTGTGGCGGAGAAATAGGAAAAATAACCTGTTATTTTTGCCATTTTTCTTAAAATACAAATTATAATGTTTTTATCTATTTTAATAAAAACCATTAAATACAATAACAAATATACAGCTTCATAATTCAGAAAACTTTTTTGTGTGTGTCCTTAACTCCACACAAAGCCACACTTTTGATATAAGCCACTCACTGAGATTAACAGCTTAGTATCAACAGAATGTGTAGGTACTCAAAAAAACTGTTATTTAAATTCAGCCAAAATTATTGAATTGTTATTTTTATTGTTTCAGAATCACCCTGAAAGATCTGTCGTTACAGATCTGTTTTCTTAAAATCTAATTGATATAGCGTCCATGCGTAGGACATATATTATTTTTTAGTATTATTACTGATTCCTTTTAATTTCAGAATTATTTCAACCCATAAAACAGCCACTCTTCTCTCCAAACCCTATATCTACTTACCTTTCTCTTTAGCGGGTATTTCAAGTGTTGTTAATCATTTACTTCCTTTGGAACTTTTCATTATTTCTTTCTTCCTTTTCTCTGATGTTGGTAACTTATTTATTTCTAAGCTGAACTCCTATGAATACCTAGAGTAGGGATGTCAAGATTCATTTCTCGGTGCTGATGAAGAATAATATAGACTGATCCAGGTGGGAATCGAATCTACAACGTTATGAGTCAAGCACTCTGGGGCCCTGACCCTAGCCATCACGTCCTCAGGGAAAATACATTTTATCAATATGAAAATACAATATATATCATGTTGGTGGTATTTTATGCAACACATTATACAATCATTTTCAAGGTTGTGCCTCAGTACGCGT
>NW_027108251.1:509441-510991 GCF_000696795.3 Halyomorpha halys | reverse complement strand
AAAACAATTGGTATTCTTACAGCAGGGCGAGTACCTCCTCTATTATATTATTATTATTAAAAATATTAAATATAAATAAATAACATGGATGATACCTAGAGTTGATCAGCAGAATTGTGAAAACAATGCACCAGTTATATATTGGTTCGTCTGTTCAAAGAGGAAAATTTTAGTATATTTTTATTTTTCAATTATAAATAATTATTCACTGGAATCAGTCAATCTTTTAAAAATTAATTAATATATCCAGGGAAAAAAATCTTTTTTTCAGTTCTTATTAGTAAAGTTGTATCAAGCTGAATAATCCTAGCATCTAAACCTCCTCACATTTAACTGGAGATTTCCAGGTCAGACTGTTGCAACTCAAATATCAGGAGAGCAAATCTGTCTGGGAACTGCACTAAACTTTTATAGACAATTTTATGTCTAGGAATGCAAACAATTTAATACATGGCTTATAAATGTCATTTGCCTCACATTTTGATAATCAACAACAGTAAACGTTTCTGAAACATAATCGGAAGTTGACTGACAAACTGCACTTCGTAAACATGAATCAGCTGGATGTAGACTCATCAATTAGGTAGAGATACTTTGCTGATTTCAAGCTTTATTGTCTATTATGTTATCAAAATTATATTGCACCTGATAATTTTCTTTTTATACTTATATTTTGGATAAAACTAGTAATAAAATATAATAAAATTAGCTTAATGCTTTTGATATATTTCTTTCTTTCTATATCTATTTCCCTTTATTTTAAAATATTTATAACTTTTTATAATTTTCACTAATATATTAATTACTTTTTATATTTATTTCCCTTTATTTTGAAATATTTATAAATTGTTTTGGTGGTATTTTATGCAACACATTATACAATCATTTTCAAGGTTGTGCCTCAGTACGCGTAAAAAATATTAATGCCTCTCTTCCCTCTATAAAAACGAAATAAAAGATTAAAAACAGAATACAAAAGACTAATGTCAATTCTTTAAAAAATACGTGTAAAGTAAAAGTCATAATTATAAAATGGCGAAAATTATACTAATCTATGTATAGGATATATATATATAGTTGGCTATGTTATTATTATTATTGACGCGACAGACCGTGGAGGTCCAAGGTCTCGCGCGATGTACTAAGGACAGCGATTCATGACGTGGTTTTCATTTGTTGGTCCGTCACTCCCACGCCTATTTTTGTGAGTGCCACCCATTGGCTAACGGGCATCACAAATGCCCGGGGGAATGTGGTGAATGAGTATTCTATAATTACATGCTTGAAAAAATCCCGGATAAAGCCGGGAACTCGAACTCGCAACCTTTGGGTTGGCAAACAGGCGCTTTACCATGTTGCTACCGTCACCCCTATTGTGCCAACAGCACACGTTTTTCCCAGGCGGTCACCCATCCAAGTACTAACCCACGCCCAACTATGCTTAACTTCGCTGATCGGACGAGAACCAGTGTGTTCAACGTGGTATGGCCGTTGGCAGTTGTCTATGTTACATAATTAAAAACCTTTTTCAAATACCAGTATGGTAGTCT
>NW_027108251.1:508891-509316 GCF_000696795.3 Halyomorpha halys | reverse complement strand
ATTATTGACGCGACAGACCGTGGAGGTCCAAGGTCTCGCGCGATGTACTAAGGACAGCGTTTCATGACGTGGTTTTCATAGGGTGGGTTCGTCACCATCACGTCTATTTTGTGAGTGCCACCAATTGGCTAATAGGCATCACAAATGCCCGGGGGAATGTTGTGATTGAGCATTCTATAATTGTATGCTTGAAAAAAGCCGGGAACTCGAACTCGCAACCTTTGGGTTGGCAGACAGGCGCTTTATCATGTTGCTACCGTCACCCCTATTGTGCCAACAGCACGCGTTTTTCCCAGGCAGTCACCCATCCAAGTACTAACCACGCCCGACTTTGCTTAACTTCGGTGATCGGACGAGAACCAGAGTGTTCAACGTGGTATGGCCGTTTGCAGTTGTCTATGTTACATAATTAAAAACCTTTTTCA
>NW_027108251.1:507975-508252 GCF_000696795.3 Halyomorpha halys | reverse complement strand
TTAGTATGCTTAGTCGATAACCACTAAAGTGCTGTTAGGCGGCACTGATTTTTTATAAGTGCCTTTCCCCTTATCTTAAGAATATAGATAGAACTACAGCAAGGTTTTGACGTCTTAAGAAAACGTCGTAAGATGTCTATCTTAGATTTTATACAAATAATTATTCTTTTAGATTCAGATGTAATGTAATTTTTATCTTAATTATTTGCAAAAAATTAAAATTTAAAAATTATTTGCAAAAAATTAAAATTTAAAAATTATTTGCAATAATGTTGTA
>NW_027108251.1:495006-501082 GCF_000696795.3 Halyomorpha halys | reverse complement strand
CTCAAAGATTTGATCATAGTGACATCTACATTACAGAGTTAATACTGAGGTAGATCTTTCCTTCTTATCACGAGGTCTCTGGTCAACGACTGTATAAAATTCCTCTCTTCTAATTTTTCTCGAGGTTGAAGCTCAGTAGTCTGGCTTTATGATTTTAAGTTTTTGATTGTCTGATACGACTGTGTTTGGACTCAAAATTCTAATACTCATTGGTCGAAAGGAATCTGAAGGGGGCGTTATATTTTTCAGTGAGCAGGTTTCATCTACTTCCTGCTTTCTATGAATCCCGGAATTATTTAGAGCCAATAAAAATGTTATTTACCTAGAAAAAAATTCTGGTTTATATAAAAGTGTGATGAATTTCTTGAACAAGAGAGTTATCTTAGATGAAAAAGGGCTTTACCTCAGTTATAGTAAGGGTAGGATATCTAGGTTGATTTCCCGAGGTACAGTTTTTAAAACTTTTTCATATAAGGAGAAATCAAAATTTTGTCTTTTATATTTACAAATACAACAAAAACTGATATTCTTAATGACGTGATTAATAGACTAATTCCAAATTCCGAACTTGGCATTTGTGCTGGTTGGAACAAATGTCCGACAATTCCATTATTGTTACCGGAATCTTCGGAACACGAATTGTGAGGAAACTTAACATCTCATATAAACCATTGCGTACCCCAAAATGGATCAGGTTGGTATCCGTTGATAACAATCTCAGGAAAACAATTGGTATTCTTACAGCAGGGCGAGTACCGAAGCCATCATTGGGCCACACCAGCAACCGACTGACCCCGATACAATGTCTACTGCTGCACCTAGTTCTTTTCATGAGTCCACGTCGTCGAAATATTTCTGAATTCGGTCAGTTTTGTATAGATGAAATTTGTCTGTATTATCGAAACTTTTTGACATTGATACAATAGGTTTTCTCATTATTAAATGATTCAATTAATCTTCTTTTGGAGGAAAAACTTCTTTTTTTTTTAATATTTATTTATTGCTATTTATAACTGTACATTATAATACATTTACTAAATTTGATCTAAGTTAAATTGGAGTGTTACAGGCGTGTAGAGAAACTATCCATTGGTAGCACTCTAATGACATTTTACATTAGCTGCTCTCGTGGCCATCTTCTTTTTAGGCACCTCGGAGGATTGTCAGGAATGGAAGAGGATGCAAGATTAGAAACTAGGGGGTTTGAGTGGTTAGAGAGATAAAACTTCTTACATCTCTTTTAATTTGCTCTGTCTATTGTTAAAAAATAAATTGAACTTTTTATTATAATTCCGCTAATAAAAATTATTTCTGAAACATATTTGCGTTGAGGACTTCTATATAATTAAAGAAATAAGTATTGCACACATCCTACCCTATCCCTTAATCGTACTATAGTAAAAGAGCCGTGGAGAAAAAAAGTCAGTTATTTCACCCAAAATTTTAATTACTTTAATGAAACCTATATATAATTACCAGTCTAAATTAATGAGTATGCCAAGTACAAGTAAGGGAACTAAAAAATTGTGGCTACTTCAAAACGTTAAAAAAAATTAATTTTTTATTCAGAGCTCTATGTCTTTAAAACTACTAAAAATACTAGAAAACTTAACAGAATATTATTTAAAGTAAAGTAATTTTACTAAAATATGAGCCCTAAGAGCAATTTATATTCAATAGTTCCCGAGATATAGCTTTTTAAAAAGCAACATTTCATAAATAATTTACTGAGAAATTTATTTAGTGAATTTATTTTAAGAAATCATTGTCAAGAAAACCAATCGTCGTACAGATGTCTATTAGCACTCAAATTAAACCTAGCTTAATATACCATAAAGTGTGTTATGACGTTTATCTTCTTAGGAGTAATGGTTTTTATGATATTTACTAAAATAAATTAATTTATAGTTTTCTGAACAGCAATTTTAATTTATGAAAAAAATATATCTCCGAAACAATAACACTTACAGTTATCTGCTAGTACTCAAATTAAAGCAAGTTAAATGTAGTATAAAGTAGTATATAACGTTTATCTCCGTAGGAGTAATAGTTTGTGTGATATTTTCCAAAATAAATTCACAAAATGTTGATTTCTAGTCGTTTGGATAAAAGCTTTGATTATATCAGAAATATGTCTGCCAGCACTCAAAATAAAAGTAACTTTACCAACTATAAAGTGGTTTATGACACGTATCTTTGTAAGGGAAGTAGTTTTTGTAATATTTACGTATGAATACAAATTATTATATGAAATTGTCCGAACAACAATAACATAACATAATAATAACAATAACATAATCAAATTAATTTATTTTAGCAAATATCATAAAAACTACTACTTCTAGGAATATAAACGTCATAAATTACTTTATAGTATATTAAGCTAGCTTTAATTTGAGTGCTAATTGAAATCTATTTGTCTAACAGTTTTTGAGATGTAGATTTCTCAAAATAAATTATCTAACTTCTGATTTTTGTTGCTTTATAAAAAGCTATATCTCGGGATCTATTGAACGTCAATAACTCAGTCAGAAGTCATATTTTAGGAAATTTACTTTACTGTAAATGATGCTCTTTTTAGGTTGTCTAGTATTGTTGGTAGTTTTAAAAATACAGAGATCCGAATTAATTTTTTTTTTTTAACGTTTTGAAACAGCCACCATTTTCCCCCTCTACCTATACAAGAAAGACTCATCAAATTTATCTAGTAATTATTCATAATTTTCATTATAATAATTAAAATTTGGGGTGAAATAATTTTTTTCTCCTCTTGTAAGAATTACTTTAGCCGTGAGTCAATCCTATGTGTTCGGAAGACCTTCTGTGTCCACCCGGCCTCATAAAGAGGGTATTGTTAATTGGGGAAAAATCTGGGGATCGAGCGTGATTCCGACCAAATTTCCTCCTTGCACAACCGTAAATCTTGTAACAGTACTGTAATGTTAATATACAATACATGCCCGGGTAGCTAAAGATGGGCAAAAGTTAGCTATAATTAAAACTAACAGCTAAAATTGTCATGGCAATTTTAGGTTAAGTTTCATAGTTCCCCAACTCTGCGGGTAAAAAAACCTTAGGCTACGTCATAAAATGGAACTATTGCAAAATTAAAACTATAAAACTATTTTATCTTATTGAATGTTTTATATTTCATCTACGGAAAAAAAAGATTAACAGAAGTTTTTGAATAATGTATGAGATAAAAGCTGGATGTATATTCGATGAACGGTCTATGTACCACAACTGATCAAACGAATTGTTCGCGGAATTCCAGATAAAACCGCACAATTATTGCCACCATTCTTGTTGAAACTGTGGTTCGAAATGTTTTTGTTTTCACGTCTCTACTAATGGTAAAAAAAAAATGTGACTTTGTTTTTAATTTTTTTTTTCCTAGTGGTTTTCCAGGAAGAATCACGGTCAAATTTAGTCAATAATTTGTGTGTACACCAAACGAACATATAATTAGATATTCAAAAACCAGATTTATATTATAATTTTGTATATAAAATACTAAATTCAAAGTACCACATCATTATATTGTTATTTTAATCAAAATTATTAATACATAGATAGTTTTAATTGTTTTTTCACGCATAAATGTTTAAAATTAAGGCAACGGTACCAGATTCATGAGGAATATATAATTTTATTAATGAAAATTGATGCTTTCAATATCATCGGAGAGCAGTAGAGTTAGCAACTTTAGCCATGTAGTAGTTACTACGGTGTATTGGGAGACCCGTAAAATTAGTCAAAAAATATCCGACATAGGTTAGGTGTTTTACTGGGATTTTTTTTTTTTTTTATTTAATGTAATTTACAACTGTACAAAATAATACAATAAGTGTATAATATAATAATACAATAATACAATGTTGTATGTTTCATATGGAAGGAACCACCCATCGGTGATACTTCAAACATTAATTTAAATTAGGTCCCGTGGCCATCTTATTTACAGACGCCTCGGAGGATTATCGGGGATTGTTAAGGATGAAAGATTAAGAATTAATGGGTTAGGATGGTGAAGGAGTTCGGAATGAAAAGACGCATATCTGTTTTGGGCCAATTCTGCAACGAATGGGATGTTAAGGTCTTTGTGAATGAGTTTATTTGTAACGTAATAAGGAGCATCAAGAATTTTACGTAGGATTTTGGTTTGTAAGGATTGGATGCTGGAGGAATTTGATGGTTTGGTGGAGCCCCGGAGCTCAATTCCATATGTCCAAATTGGTCTGATTATCGTAGTGTATACTAATTTTTTGTAGTGAATGGGAAGTTTAGAGCGTTTGTCAAGTAATGTTGTAGCAATCGGAATCTATGAGTAGTTTCTTGTCGTTTCAGTCTTTTGTGTGGATTCCAAGTAGTCTCTTGTCAAGATGGAATCCTAAGTTTCGAATCTGTTCCACAGGCGTTAGTGGAGTATTTAGAAAGGATACTGTAGGACAGGAGGGCAGAGGTTTACGACGGAGAGTAAAGGTGATCTGATAGGATTTGTCAGGATTTATTTCGATTCTCCAGTTTTGACACCATTCTTCAATAGATGTTATGTCTGTCTGTAGTGTTTGCGATGCATTAGTTGGGTCGTTGTTTACAGACGTACAAACAATGACAGACGTTGTCATCAGCGTATGTTTTTAGGACTGTGTTAGGGTGGGGAATTTTAAATTCTGTCTTACAGTTTACGCTTTACCGCCTTCTCTAATGAGTAAACGTTGCTTAACTTGTAGGGGTATACTAATTGCCAAATAGTAGGATTGCTGACATTGGAAATTTAAATTATGACGGGGTATGATGATGGACATCATTTAGGCAAATTCAGTTGGTCATCTCGGAATCGAACTTGTGCTGCTTTGCTTAAGTAGTGGCTGACAAAAATTTGGTTTTATTTTGAATCGCAGATATTCCAAAGATAATACCGCATATTGGAGTTATGTTTTGTACGAGGGACGCCCAATAAATTGTCCCAAAACTAGTAGTATTGTCCTATAGACTGTCCCAAAACTACTAGGGGTGTCCTATAGACTGTCCCAAAACTAGTAGGGTTTTCCTATAGGCTGTCCCAAAACTAATTGGGTTGTCCTATAAACTGTCCCATAACGAATTGGGTTGTCCTATAGACTGTCCCAAAGTAATCCCATTCTACGGCACTATTTATGGAATGCGTCAAAAACCAAAAAAATAAAAGCTTTTTTTGTCAAATGTGCCACTATTAAAGCAAAGCAACGATAGGTCCTTCGAGAGTCTTGCAATCAAAAAGGAAACTAATGAAATGCTAATTTGATTCTGAAAATGGGGAAAGGACCTGGAAGAAATATAAATAAAGAAGAAAAAATGTTGGGAAATAAAAAATGAAACAATTTGTTTTACAACTATTAAAATTAATATTTAATTTTATGGTGATTGTGAATGGGAATTTAATCTCACAGTAGGGCTATTATAATTTGCATGTTATCTTTATGAATCTTGTCATAAAAGCAGTTTAATAGTCAGGTATTAAGTAGATCATAAAATGGTTGGCTTGTGGCCCAAAGTCCTTTAGGTTTCTCCAGGGGTGCACTGATTTATGTTAAAATATTTTTGTATTTATATATTTCTTCATTACCAGATCAGGCTGATGGCCGTTATATGATTAAACAATTAAATTTGCTTTTAACAATTGATAATATGCCAAAGAGACCTAACTATTTGCAATGTTACAGTGACAAAACAACAAAGAAGTGCTCAAGTTCATTGGGGCGCTAGCTACACAGCATACTTATTCTAATAAAATCAGACAATTTTTCTTTAAGTCTTACAACATACGTGTAACCATTATATGACATGTAAACAATATATAATAATAGTATATGATTTTTTTTTTTTGTTTCATCGTTTTTGTTCTTTTAGCATTTTATTCTTTTTCATATTTTTTTTTTCCTTCCTCTATACTTCATTATGTTTTTCTTTTTTAATCCCTTTTTTCTATCCTTTTTTTTTATATTTCCTCTTTCAACCCAATGTAACTTTCCTCTTTTTTTCCCCTTATTTTTCCTCTCTTTAACATAAATAAAACACACCTAAAATACAAAAT
>NW_027108251.1:493105-494626 GCF_000696795.3 Halyomorpha halys | reverse complement strand
ATTAATAAAATAAATAACTGGCTTATATCGTGAAAAACAAATAATAATAATAAAAAAATAGATAAATACAGTGTTCATAGCAGAATGTCTTGCAATAGACTGAGTTTCTGTCTTCGAGAATGTCTTCTGTCCATCTATTTCAATTGTAACTCACGATTCAATTTTTTGTTCTTTATGACTGGATATGATACGAAATGATTTTTTTTTTTTTGTTTAATTTTTTGTTGCATAAAATGGTACACCCCAAACTTCACAACCGTATATCAATAATGGGCTTGATATTGTTATATAAGTAAAAATGAATGTATCTGGTCTTAATCTATATTTTTTATTGTCGAAAGGATGCAGCATGGCCAACCTTGTAAAGGTGTGGGCTGGTACATTGAACATTGAAATAGAAGAATTTCGAATATCGATATCCAGTGATATTATATTTATCGATAGTAATCTTTCGATTTTATTCCACAGCCTGCTTTCGATACCGTTTTAGTCATTCCATTTCTTTGTTTGGGTGGGTTAGTACAGGGTTCAGAGACCCCAACCCTGAAGGATTGACCAGGGGGAACCTGTCGTTTATGGAATAATGGTTACAAAAAGTGCGTGGGTCCCGCGGGTGAAGGGATGCGTGAGATCCCGGAGGTGGGGGTGAGTACAGGTCCTTGCCCCCAGCAACCACCATCCCGACCCTCCTCTCGTCCCGGCTCTGCCTTCATCGAGTTCAACGTATTCCCATACGGGTTTTCATGCTCAATCCGTCAGGAAAATCTAAATGGCGCTGAATTGTAATAATCGATTTATTGAAATTTTTCTTTAGAGATTAATTATATATATATTATCAGTATTTGAAATATTAAATATAACAGGGAATTATTATATGGGAACAAATTAGAGTATAGTATTAAGTGGGAGCCCCATGCATGCAATCCATACGCCCACAATAAAATAAAAAAATAAAACGCATAAATCTGAAAATCATTTTTAAAGTTAATTTCTGTCACACTTAACATGTAAGCCAATTTTTGGTGCTTCTAAAACACGAATTAGTTTTTTTTTTTTTATAACTCCTAAACTGTATATCTTGTAAACAAGTTATAATAAAACAAATTAAAGAACACTAAATAAACCGTCGAATGAGTTAGTCGAAACCGTCGAATCATAAAGTAATAATTCGGGCAAGTGTTATGGTTGTAAATACCTACTCACCTATCGGGCTCCACTAAACCATTAAATTCCTCCCGAATCCAATCCTTACAGTCCAAAATCCTTCATGCTCCTTACTTTGTCACAAATCAAGTCATCCATCATGACCTCAATGTCCTATTTGTTGCCAATTTGGCCAGAACCAGATACCAATCCTTCCATGATAAACTTCCCAACCACCCAAACCAACTCGTTTCTAGCTTGGCTTCTCCTTCATTACCTAATAATCCTCATAGGCGTCTGAAAAGAAGATGACCTCGAGATCTTCTCATCTAGAAATGTTTTTGGAGTTCTATCAATGGGTAGATTCTCTACATGTTT
>NW_027108251.1:490508-491170 GCF_000696795.3 Halyomorpha halys | reverse complement strand
GAACTCCCTCTGCCCGAACGCTGGCTGCCTGTCTAGTGATTCATCCTTTACCCATACCCATAACTTTACCCATCGTCTTACCTTAAACCACAGCACCATTAAAACCACCAATTAGGTATAGCATTAACTAATTATATTAATGTCTCTGATTGGGGTTTTATGAAATATGAATTTTTCAAAACGTTAAAAAAATATTCCTCACTAGATTAATTGTCCATATTATATTTTAAGCCAAAACAAATCACGACAGATGGAGAGTGGGGTGGATCTCTGAGAAAGGCATTGTGTTCCTTACTCCAAAGCCCAGGGTACGAATCCGACTGCGGTAGATATGTATTCTGTTACTGTAGCCGTGAGTCAACCATGTGGGTACAGGGAGTCCTCTGGTTGGTAACCACCCAGCCTCATAAAGTAGAACCATTAATTGGTGGTTGGGTGTAATCATGAATAAATCCTCCTCCTTGCACATCAGTTCTTTAAGAAACAGTACTTTATTTTATTATTATTATTAAGTACCACCTCTGCCCTTCATGTAGCGATAGAATCATAGCGACCATTCGATAGACGGTTTTATTATCGTTTCCTAAGTTGCTTAAGGTTATAAATTTGAATTTGAAACTATGTAAAAATATGTAAAAAAATGTTATAGTGTAATGAAATGT
>NW_027108251.1:488187-490443 GCF_000696795.3 Halyomorpha halys | reverse complement strand
GAACTCCCTCTGCCCGAACGCTGGCTGCCTGTCTAGTGATTCATCCTTTACCCATACCCATAACTTTACCCATCGTCTTACCTTAAACCACAGCAACATTAAAACCACCAAATAGCTATAGCATCAACTAATTATATTACTGTGTCTGATAGGGGTAAAAAAAATATTACTCACTAGATTAATTGTTCATCTGCTATTGAATAAAATTGTCTCACTTCCGCAGTCGGATGCTGTTTCATATTTATAGTTTTATATATAGATTGCGAATATGATAATCCGGAAATTCAAAGCGATGATTATATTATGACTTATGTCAAAATATGAAAAAAAAATAAACATTTATCTATTTCAAAAAATGTGCATTATATAAAAAAAAGTTCTGACAATCAACGTTCAGTTCTAGATTAAAGACAAAGGTCACGTTATATTTTAAGCAAAAACAAATCATGACAGATGGAGAGTGGGATGTAGCTCTGAGTAAGGCATTGTATTACTAACTCCAAGGACCAGGGTACGAATCCGGCTGTGGTACATATGTATTCTGTTACTGTAGCAGAGTTTCAATCACATGGGTACAGGGAGTCCTCTGGTTGGTATCCACCCAATCTCATAAAGTAGAACCCTTAATTGGAGAAAAATCTGACGGTTGGGTGTATGCATGACTAAATCCTCCTCCTTGCACAACACCTGTTTAAGATACAGTTCTTGATTATTAAGTACTGAACCTCTGACCCTTCATGTAGCGGTACAAAATCATAGCGACCATTCGCGACTTTATTTCGTTTTATTATCGTTTCCTAAGTTGCTTAAGGTTATAAATTTGAATTTGAAACTATGTAAAAATATGTAAAAAAATGTTATAGTGTAATGAAATGTAAGATTAAAATTTTTGTTTTCTTTTAACTTATACTTTAAAAAGTGTGTATGGTAGAAAAACACTACTTGTATATTTTTTTAAATTAAACTAAATTTAATTAAACTTCATCTCTATAGATCCAGTAGTTCCACTCCTTGAATCGTCCCAATTTTTTTTTTTTATGTTTTAATAAATAATGAATTAACCAGTGTACTGATGGACGTCATCATGTAATTGAATTAAAGCTAGATATTAAAATAGATTTGCTATTACCTCAGTGGTGTTAAAAATGTAATGCAAAGTCTGTATTGCAATTCATATTTACCTCAAAAGTTGGCCCAAAACTTAAAATTTCGTTTTTAAGAAAAAATAACCAATTCTGTAGCTCTGGAACCATTTGACGTCTAAACCTTTGGATTATCTTAAATTGTGGAAATTGTAATCTACTTTTAAACCAAGCAATTTTTTGACTACCGCACATACATTTCAATTTAAAAACGAAAAATAATAAACGAAGGGAAAAAAAATGCACTAAGAAATTTTATTAGACAATTCCATATTTAGATTCAGATCTTTAAACAACACTGAAAATGGTAATAAAGCCGACTGCATTTTTCTTAGATGCAGTGAGTAACTCGGTTGGACCATTATCATCATTAACTTTAGCTAAAAACCTAACTAGTTATTTTCGATGAAAAATGCTGATGATGAACACATAAAAGCTACCTACATCGATTTTCGAATCATCGTAATTGTTATTTAGGCAAAAAGTTGAAGAAAATAATTCCTTACTAGACTTCACTGCAGAAATGAGCTCATTTACTTAAAAAACAAATGCTAGCTGTTAGGCAATTACATGAGTATAACTGATACGTTAATGATTAAATACAACTGTAGATATTTAAGTTCCTGTTCCAACTTCCAACTAGTCACGGTTACATAAGCAATACCTAGTAATATTTTTTCGCTTTTATTACGTTACTGTCCTACTAAACAAATAGTTATACAATTAAATTTTCCTAACATTTACAATCAAACATTATCTAAGGACTTGATTGTTCTATGATTCCTATCTTATCATTAATATATCTTCCGATGTAAGGGTTACAGTTAGTACGTTTCTGAACTGAAATAATAAGACACCACTTTCATTAAACGTTCGGGTGGAACTGAGTACCGCCATGTGAAGATTTGTCAAGAAAATTAATTAGACTCGAGCCCGTGTCAAAACCCTTGGCCTCAGTTATGTCCAGAAATTAATTAAAACTGACATGCTCACATCAATGAACCAATGTAACAAAAAAAATGTAGAGTTTCTGTAACGCTAGTGTATAATTTATTCAAACATCCATAATATTTTATAATTAGCTGCAATAAATATAATAATGACTATAATATTA
>NW_027108251.1:477321-487535 GCF_000696795.3 Halyomorpha halys | reverse complement strand
TTTTTTTAATTTATATACATTATGTTAAATAATTTATAAATAAGAAATATTAAAACATCCATTTATTTTTTATTATGTTCAGCGGATTAGACGGGATTTATTCACGGGGGTATTTCAAAATATTGATCTGTTCAAAAATTTACATTAAGCTGCTTAATGAGTGTAAACATTAATGTGAAATCGGTAAAATTGTTAATCATTAGAAATCGGTGCCAGGGTATGCTATGACCCTACTCTGCTTCAAAGCAAAAATGAAGCTAGAAAAGCCACGCCCACGGAAGTAACGTTTACGTCGAGGTTAATAGAAATTTTTATTTAAAACAGAAGGAAACCAGTGTGACTCGTGCTCTTCCTCTACTCATCTGTCTCGCTCCTGGTCCATCAAAGGCCCTACTTTTTGGCTTCACCTTTTTTGCCAGCATTAAATATAACATAACCAGGCCTCACACCGGCCGCTACTAGTCCATAAACTTCAGTGACGAATGGACTATTTTTAGAAAAGTGAGACTAAATTCGCGAATGCACCGAAACCCCTTTCCCACTATCCAGTCGCAGTAAGGTCCTGATCTCAGCTGATAAGGATCCGTCGGGGGATGTTTTATCACTTAAGAGAGCGTGGCAAACAGAAGTCGACAAATGTCATCCAATAAAATTGGCAATAATTTGAATAATCTCGAAAATTACTAATCGTGGAGAAAATGGAAAAATTAATTTCAAGATTCGTAAAATAAAAATGATTCATAATTTACGATTTTCATTCAAGTTTTACCAGTACATGCAGGATATTTTTTAATACTTATTACAAAAAAAAATCTTACATCCTGTAACTCCTCCGTACATTTGTTTCGAAACATTTTCTAGAACTGCGAAACAAATGCACTTTTATTAACACTCAACTTTTATTTAAGCCGAATGAGTAGCTCAGCAAAACTGAATCTTCTGGAAGTATATAATGACTGAAGGACTTGTTTTTGAACTTAATGGACCCAAAAACTAATTTGAGTGTTTTGAACTCATTTTTTCCTTGAACTTATTTTCTTACTTATACTATTTTATGTTGTTGAAAAACTGATAAAACTTCCAATTATAAATTCATTAATGCATTTAAATGTATTAAAAATGCCTTGAAAACATTTTGTATCATATTTCTAGAAGTCTAGTACTAGAACTTATTCCTCAAGACATTTATTGGTATGAATAATACTGTCAAATTATGTTTGGAGTACAGGTACTGGTATTTGGTGGGGGAGGGGACTAGTCCGGCAAGTGGGCCTAGTGGTCCTTTTTGCCAACCCCTGGCGGCTACCTGGGTTGCCACCGCGTAATAACCAAGGTGGGTGTCAAGATTGATTCCTCGGGACCGCCGAAAAATGTATGTTAACTGCCCTAGGTGTGAACAAACCTACAGCGTTCCGAACCGTGCCCCAACCCGCACGGTCGTCACGTCCCTTATGTTGGGAGTAAGATAATATTTTTGAATATTGTAAAAGCCATGACCTGCTCGCCCTTACGGTAGCACACTGTCCTGCTCTCCTTATCAGTCAACATGGGGCTTATGTCTGACACATTAGAGGCCGTTGAACTTACGCTTGGAACTGAGCTTGAAGGCTTTCAATGGAAAAAATGTATTCTTATATTGCTTTACGTTTAAAACTGAAAATATAGAACACAGATATAAATTTCACACACAAACAAAACCCAGTGCTTTTTTAACTCTACGGTAAGTTTGAGTGTGTTTGTGAACACGCGTTCTATCCTTTTTTGGCTTATTGGTTACTTGGTTATATATATTGGTAATATTATCATAGTTTATGCATCTACATATACATACGTATATTTTTCATAATCTCAAATTAGAAAGGTGGATCTAAAATCTACATCGCTACGATCCACAGAGGGTTCATTTTTTGTACGGAAGCGCTGTTTCTTGAACATTTTTATCTTTTTTCTTCAGCCAGATTTTTTTAAAATTAAGGATACACATTTTATGAGGCTAAGTGGACTCCGAAAGGCTCTCCGAACCCACAGAGTTGACTCACAACTACAGAAACAGAATAAATAACTATCTAACACATCCTGATTCTATCCTTGTTCCTTAGAGTTAGTACCCCAGTGCTTTAATCACTTTAATCCTGCTCCTATGATGGATGCTGATAGCAGATGAAATTCTAGAACGAATTTACACATGTAAAATATCGTTAGCGACTTTTGGTAACTTACCCCTTTAGAACACGATTTTAAAATAGTGCCACCTTAATTTTTTGCTAGCAAACCAAAACAAAATCACCACATTCTACTGGAAATTTTAGAGTCACTGGAAGAACTAGATAAGGTTAGAGAATAAAAAAAGAATTTCGATTTGACCATAACATTGTCAAAGTGAAGGTCAAATCGAAATTCCCAAAATTTTAGAGGTAAGTGGAAGTGAACATTGGGACACAAGCAGAATTGTGCACTAAGAAAAAACATATTTTTATCAAAAGTATTTGTACATTAACTTAAAGTTAACTTTTTTACATTATTACTTTTTTTTATTTCTTGTTAAAGTCTCTAATGCTAATGTGGCAATCGAACATGTTTTCCTTTATTACAAGATTACACTCTAAAACTAGATTTACACTGCTGTGTCAGTGGGATAGAGCTTTGCTCACTAATTGTTAACATGGTTTTCCCAACATACAATCTCTAAACCTTTTTATGAGATTTTTATACCGTTTTTTTTTATATTTAGTTAACGGATGATCTAAGGAGTTGGATAGCTACTCCAAGTAGGGATGTAAGTATTGAACAAGCATATCTATATTTTCCAAACATAGGAAAAAAGTAATTCGATATAGTAATAAAAGAATATCGATATTTCAATACATCGGGCTTCCATAGTTTTGATCTTTAAAAGGGTGGGAAGAGGATGAATTAAAAGGTAGAAGTACAATAACAGCAACAAAGCTACACCGTTATATAATCCCTAAACCCCTCAGGGAAGGATTAAAAGAATCTAAATGAAGGAGTTATTGTAGTTTGTGGCTGGATTTTTCTCTCCTTCCCTTTATCTCCAACCCTTTCGACTAGCTTCTATTTATCTTCACATTTTTTCTATGCCTCCATCTTTAATCCTCCTCACCTTTCAATACAATTTCAAGGGAGATGGATCTACACTGGAAGATCCCTCCGTTGTTCTTTTCAAGCCAGATTTTGTATGTGATCGTTTCTGTTTGAGGCAATAAAACAAAAGTGTGTATAAAATAATAAGTATTAATAACTGCAATAAGAAATAAAATACGTACGTTTTTTATTTTATTTCTTTGTTCTGTTATATATTATATATTCAACTTGGCGCATCGGAGACATGTGATAAAAAAATAAAGGCGAGATAAAATGCTTGCTAATTTACAATTTTTGAATTTGATTAGCTGATGCCTTCTGTCAAGAAACTTAAAAGTTAGAGTCAAATAATGAATTGTACTTAAGTTCTGTACGCATGCTAAGCAGGTGTTTTAAAGGAAGGAATAACTCTTTAAGGTTTTTAAAATAAAGTATTGCCTAAATTGATTAGACCGAAGAAAGATGATGAAAAGAACTGGAGAAAGAGAAATTCTTTATTTGATCACGCTGTCCACAATACACAGGGCTGCTATAACACAGCATACACATTAATCCATAACTCGACGTATATACACTACAATACTTTAACATTTTTAGTTTTTGTAACAATTATTATCAATACATTTAAATACTCTTAACAAAAAATTATTTATATTTTTTTTCTCCCTTTTCTTATTTCCTTCCTATATACATATATTAGTTTTCTTCTTTTTCGCCCAAAGTCAAATAACAATTACATCCAATTCATTATTCCCCCTGTTTTACACTTTCATACCTCTCCTCTCCAGTGATCCTCAACGACCTTTGAGCAAACTTACAATAATCATCAATAGATAGCAACAAAACAATCATAGATGTAGAACAGCTTACAAAAAAAACAAAAAGGCTACGCAATTGCGGGAACTGCATTCGCTAAATATAATTCAATAATTGAGGTAGATAGCATTGTGTAAGATTTAGGACTAAGTAACCAACAGATCTCTAAAATGTTAATGAACAGTGAAGGAGTAGCCTGAAGCGTAGGTGGGAAGATTGCGTCAAGACTGCTCTGGTAGACTTGGGTTTGGACGGACATCACAGAGCCATAGTTTTGCTATGGTGGTATCGGCATCGGACTATCGGGTTCACTAAGCCTTTATCATTATTATGCTAGCACGTTTTCCAAAGTGCCAATTTGGCTTTGACCAATGGTACTCAACCGGTGGTCCGCGGACCACTTGGAGGCCACAAGAACCTTAGATGTTAGGTCCCTCAACACCTATCTATATGTATTTTCCGTTGCAAATGTTTAATTGTTTAGCTTTTAAGATATGTTGAATAATCAAGTTTTTAATAGGTATATTCCCCATAATATTGTCTGAAAATATTCTTATAAGCAACCATATTTTCTAAAAGCATTCAAGTCACAAATGGAATATTGTAATAACCTACAAAATAAAATACATTTTGGGGGATATTTATCTAACAGGGTTACCATAAAGAGATTAGGATGCGTTATATCTGTTTCCTGACCCCTATAACACGGTTGATTGTTTTAAAATTAAGACGTAAAACCGTTGGTTATCAACGCTTATCACGGGTTCCTAGAGCAAAGTTTCGAGCATTTTATGTATATATACATGTATTGAGCGCACCTCTAGAACTTAAATAAATATTTAATCAAAATAAAATGTTTCATAGCGGTTTTTATGGTGATCCTCAGTATTAGCAAATTTGTCCATGTCCGATTTGTTTAAACAGCTATTATTAACTATTAGTAAATATTTTAAAAGTAACATAGCTTGGGCCGAATTTTAGGATTTCGGTTGCGAGATGGTTAGCAAAGAATCCTCTTCTTATAAATTTTGGAGTTATGATCTCTCCTAGACTGTCGCTGAACCAGCTTCTCAGTTTTTTTAAATTAACATTTCTTAAAAAATTTACAGAGAAATCAGTAGTTAGTAAATTTATTATGTTATTTATTATTATTATCTATATCTCAGGAACCATGAGACGTATAAATGTCTATTAGCACTCAAAGCTAGTTTAATGTGCTATAAAGTAGTTTATGACATTTATCTTCGTAGGAGTAGTAGTTTTCATAATAATTGATAAAGTAAATTAATTTTTAGTGGTTTGGACAACATTCCAAACGCAAAATTTGTATTCATATGCAAATAACATCGATAGTAGTAGTTTCTAAATTATGATAAATGTTTTAAACTACTTTATTGTACATTCAACTATCTTTACTTTTTTTCATAAAGCAAAGTTTTGTCCGAACAACTGGAAATCTTTATCTTGTGAATATATTTTGGCAAATATTTTGAAAAATACTACTCCGATAAACGCAACATAAATTCACCAAATATTGATTTTTCAGTATATATTACATGAAATGTTGCTTTTAAAACAACTGTATCTCGGGAACTATTTAACGTGAGCTCTGTTATGGCTCATATTTTAGTAAATGACCGACTTTTTTCTCCTCTTAGGCCCATATACTGTGACCATCTTCAAATTCACATAAGGTCTATCATCTATACATAATATTATTAGGTTATTCTAAAAAAAATATATTTATGGAAGAAAAACAGTCAACTCTGCTTATCAGAATATTTATCCAATTACTGATTTTTCAGTATATGTTACGTGAAATGTTGCTTTTAAATAAACTGTATCTATTTAACTATTTAACGTAAACAGATTTACTAGAGCTCATATTATAGAAACTTTACTTTAGTTTAAATAATGTATAATTTGGGTTTTTAGTGTTGTCGATGGTTTAAAGATATGAGGCTCCGAATAAAATTTCTTTTGACGTTTTTAAATAGACCCCAAATTTTTCGCCCTATGGTTGGATTAGGAGTCAATTTTGGTATTTTTTTTTTTTAATTTGCTATATATAGTAATCAATAATTGGAGTGGAATAACTATTTCTTCCCTCTCCCTTGAGCTCTTGGACGATAAGCATAGGTTGAACCTCTAACTTTTACTACGGACTCTGCGTTGTAGTTTTACCAATTAATTACCTTTATATTTATAAAATGTTGTTACCATTAATTATATATTATACTAAAGGGTGGTATATTAGGTTATATAATAGTAAATGAACTACATAAAGAAACTAAGTATTTATTTACAATTTGTTATTATGATTCAAATGATTCAGATAAAGGTTGCAATAAAATATATAATATTACATTATTACTTATTGGTTAATTTTATACTTATAGCTGCTGATGCCGTGGAATGTAGTGCCATAGGTGTCGTTCATAAGGGATGTCTAGGTCTCGTGGCCCTTCTCACGACTTTGTCAGGTCGAAGTGCATCTTCTATGCCTGCCTCCTGACTGTGGTCCTCACCCGTCTAAGCCTTCCTGTTGATTGTCTCCGTCTCATCTTCTAGATTTCCTCTGTATTTTTCTCCCACTTCCCTTTTGGGGCGTTGCCTTATTTTTGAATCTCCTCTCTCATTGGGCGTCCCCCTCCTCAGGGCCGAGAATTTGTAAAAAAGTTTGACATGTCCAGAAAGGGGACCTGGTTAATTTGATTCTGGTCCCTCATCACAACCTGTCATTTTGTGTTTTGACACTAAAAGGTTAGCCAATATAATTTTCTCAGGGGTCTCTGGTAATGTGACAAACTTAACACAGTTGTTTTCATATCCGGGGACGCTAAAAGCTTCGCAGAAGGATACCCTGACCAGGTATAGGGAGGGGCAAATGACGAAACACCTTAATAATACCCAGGATTGTCAAAAGGTCAATACATAGCAAATAACTGTTAGATGTATGGAAAGGCGACATACGACAAAATAATAAAATCATAAAAATATTATAATACAAAAAATAAATAATTTTTTCTCGACTCCTAAAGTGCACCATGAAGAACCCTCGGGCATGGGTCCAATATTTTTCGACCAAATATCACCAAAAAAACTTTCATTGAAATCGATGATCCCACGTGCCTAACCTCCCCTTTTTAGTCAAATACCGCCCTGCCTGGGCACTTGACTTGTTTTTTCCTAATTATAAGGTTATTTATTTATTTTTTTTATCATTATCACCAAAATTTCGAAAGATCTATCCAATGTTTGAAGACGCATATGGATATAAGAATCCATGTAGTAATATTATGTTTCAGCACAATCTTGTTTTGCCATTTTTTTCAGTTCACAAGATATTGCCACTTCGTAATTATATGTATGAAAGTTTGATAATTAGATGATATTCTGAGTTATTCAATTATATATTTATTAATCACAAATAATTATCTCTTCATTATTCGAACGTGATATTTTGCCCTCCAACTAACTTGATCTCTTTTCAACCCTCTTGGTATTCATCGTCAGTCCCATTCGACCCAGATCCATATTTTATTCGCTCCCGCATTGATTTATTCAAAAAAATATTTAGCTTGGTCAATTTTAGGGGTATACCGGATTAGTCTGTTATTACTAAAGTAATTCTGAATCCAACAAAGTAAAATTACTTGGATATTTGCTTATATTAATAACCGAAACGTGACAATACTACTAAAACTAGCTTTTCTATTGATCCTCTGTTCTTAAATTTTGTTTGAGAAAAATTTAGTTAGCATTAACCTATTTATCTTTTTCTATAAAACATAAATTTTGAACTTAAGGTGCTCTCAATTTTTATTTAAATTGGTGAATTATTTCTTATATTGTGATCGGTCATTTCTTGTAATCTCATTAATGTATTTATTTATTTTGTATTAATATAGTTTGTTAGTAAAAAATAATAATACAAGCTAACTCAATTAAGTGCAATAAGTATAAGAGGTCTATAGCTAAGTATTCTTTCGTATCATATATACAGATCAATCCAAATTAAAAAAAATAATAATAGTATAAAAAAAATACAAATAAATAATTTAAAATGTGATATCAATGAAATAAAAAAAAATATTACATAGATATTAGAAAAATGAATAAATAATAACAAAATAATTAAAAAAGATAAACAAGTTTATTTAATTTAATCCCTAAGGTAGATGATTAATTCACGACATATATTAAAATAACAAATCTGTAGAGTGATTTTCTCCTAGAAAGTAAGTGATTTGATCAAATCCCGCTACAGTTAAAAAAATGTAATAATATTGTTTGTTTGTTTTTAATTTCTTTTCGTCCGCAATCTCTTGTAAGTCAATACGTCTCGAGATCGTAACACAAAAAATGTCGCAGGTGCCAATGCGCGTTAGTAATATGGTGAGCGGGGAGGGTTCGCTTTACTGGTAAAAAATACTTATTATTTTTGTTATAAATTTTACTTCTTTACAAGAGGAGATAATAACACAAAAATAAAGGCAATCCTTCCTCGCCGGACTCGCCCCGCTGACACCCCGGGACGACGGTCCTTTTGAAATAATAGCTTAGAATGAGAAGAGGCAACTTTAAGATAGTTTAATCGAGCAATATTTAAAAATGAATTCAAAAAACGGCATGATAATATTGTTTTTTTTTTTCATACCCTCCTGTAATGATTTTAGTGGGTATTTGGTACGTACATATAGGAGGTATGCTATATGCATACCTGGGTGTGAAGGATACCTTGGATTGCCTTTTGACATTATAAGGTTTATAATATTGTTTAAACATGAAAAGTATTTATTTAGTGAACCATGCATTATTAAATGTTGGGTAGATAGTAATACTGTAGTCATTGGAGCATAAATTATTATTTCGAAACTAACAAACGAAATAGGTATATAAGGTGATATTTTTAAAAACAAAGAGGTTATTTTTTGTGAATTTTTAAACATTTTTAGTGAATATAACTAATATATGATAATATTTTTTTCATTTTTTATTAAAACAGGTTGTTGATTTGTAGCAAGCATTTCGAATAATTAAGTACGTCAATTTTTTACAGGCACGCCTTGTTGTCTTACATTGTATTATGGATTGTTCATAAGAACACTTCTGAAGTCCTTGACCTCAAAATAAGCATAATTTTATAATGAGGATAATCGGAAGATATTAAAAAAAACTGTGTTATGCGATTTTCCTGAAGAAAGTAAGTGATTTTAGAAAGAGATATCCCTTAAGAAAAAAAGGGATTCAATAAGTTATATCATATTTTACTAAAACAGTTTTGAGATTTTATTAAATCACTTACATTCTTTATGGAAATCAACCAACAGAGTTGTTATTGTAACATCTTAGATAAATTTTTCATTCTCCTTCTGTCTCAAATCTCTATTTTAGTCATTTCCCGGAGACATACGCAAGATAAAGAAAATTAAATATAAGTAAAAATAAAATTTATGTATTTCTGTCAAAATTCACTTACATGCAATCGTAGAAAATAAAATGTTTACGAAATACATATTGATAATCGCACGACTTCTTTCAGACCGAATGTCGCACAAGACCAATGGATCTTAAACCTGTCTATACGAAAAATTCAAATCTAGCCATTGAGTATAAGTTTATTAGATTTTCTTTTAATGCGCCTGAACTAAAAGGAATCTGACATTTTTCCCATGAAAGCATGTTAATTTATAGGTTTAATAATCGGTTTATATCTATTAATAGTATGTTTAATATTTAATCCTTCCTTTATCATTGTCTGTTTATTTACTTTATTAATACTTAAGTCCTACATATTTCAATTTTATTATGTACAATTGAGGTCAGTGGCCTCTTATTAGTAGTGGTAGTACTTCTATGCAATTATGGAATTAAAAAGACCAAATATGTGCATGCATCATTCAAATAGCATATTATATGCATACACCGTTGCATTAGTATTGGACACATATAATCACAAAAGTGTGTTGAAGTTGATATGTGTGTGTAAAAGTTATTTACAAAAGAAAAGGAAGAACATAAAACAATGCAAGAAGAAATAAGAAAAAACAATTGTAACAATAAATAAATTAAAACTGAGTACAAAGAATAAAATTATAAAAATAAAAATAGATAATAAAGTAAAATATGATAAACAAAATAAATTAATAGACATTTCTTTAAATTCCTACTGTTTTTTTTTTGTTTTTTTTTAATCACCTAACAAACTATAGTAAATAATTGACTATACTACTCAATTCGAATTATTTTTAACTCATCATATAGTAAAGAACATTTTTCTATCATATAAAACA
>NW_027108251.1:473583-476862 GCF_000696795.3 Halyomorpha halys | reverse complement strand
CAGCTCTATGCAACAATAGGGGAATCTCAACTGATATTGTATGTTTTTATTTTATTATTTTTTTTATCTTACCCAGGTTCAATTTTAATATAAATTGGCATAAAATATGAAATAAACAAAATTAGAAAATATGGAGTGATATATGTAAATAACGGAAATATATTAATTGAAATTGGTTTTAATTGATATCAAATGTGCCAAAATATAAAAAGTGAGCTGGAACAAGGTGATTCCTTAGTAAATAAAAAAAATAAAAGTAAATGAAAATCCTAGCCCTGCTTATTAGTTACTCTATTATGAACAGCTCAAGGTAACAGTAATAAAATATAATAACTTTTCTTCTGTTTTTAGATAAAAAGATCTTTTCTTTCGATTTCTACGAATTCATTTTTAAAAAAATAAAAAAAATAAAGTGTGATAAAATCCTACCATGTATGATGTGGTATTAATTCTACCATTACAACTTTTTTTAAAAAGTTCACGAAATTGTATTCCACGTTCTGATATTGATTGTTCGATTATCGAATATATTAGTTGACTTTCACAAGTTCCTGTTCCTGTTTTATTTTCCCAAGGGCTTATATAATTGCGATACTTATATTTATAAATTTATTGCAAATTACTCTAAAAATTGTTAATAAAGCTCTTTCGGAAGTAATCGAAAACTAAAAGTTATTGTTTATGAACAGAACAACCCAATTAATATAAGTTTGTATTTAAAATGTATATATATATTCATTAATTTATTAAAGTCGATGATAATGTTTTAATTACTATTTGTTGACGTTAAAATACTCCTATCATGGGCAGCAAATCAACAGGAAATCTGTCGTAGGTCTCACTGAATCAGCACAAGTTAGAGCCACTATTAAATATTGATTTCGCATGCTGCGAAAAAAAGATTTAGAATATTTATTTCAGTTATTTATTACTATTATTTTTTTTTATGTTTTGATGTTTTATTTACTGCTTCTCTCTGTTCATTGCTGGCATATATGTTGAGCATGACCTAAAGTAATATTATTTATTTATTGTGTTTACGGTTGGAAATAGTCAAGATAAAAATTCCCCCCCCCCCCTCCTACAATTTCTTTATCATTTCATGAAATTTACGAATTAATTAAGAATAACATTGAAATTATGAATATATCATACTGGTAATATCGGTTATTGTGATCACTATACTGATCTCCCAAGAATAACTTGTTAAAAAAATTGATTTATAGTTACATGATGTATTTTTAAAAATGATTAATTTATTTATTATTCTAATTCGAAGAAAAATAAATGAATTTTTAGTTCTATTAATTGAATTTATTTTTTTTTTTTTTTTTAGTGTGCGCAATCGTATGGTATCGCTTGCGGTTGTTATCAGCTGGTTAACCAGACAAGCCGCAATGACAAATACGATACCATTGCCAACCTTAGTGGATATTTAGGTGAACTTAAAGAAATAAAAACCCAATATGACGATATAACATTCTGGAATTGACAGGTTGGCAAAAAGCATAATATTCCAATGAAATTAGACAACAATAAAAATTTTAAAACCTAATATTTAAAAAATTAAGAAGCCACCAACCCAATATCATTCAGTACCATCAGAACATTCATTATGTCCTAAAAATTCACAGGAATTTGTGCATCGGTTTTGGGTGTGAGGAAGAGTGGGATGAGTAAAACTTATAATTTACGATTTTTTGTTTCCCGAAAACTAAATGGTTTGTTGGAAAATTTATTCTTTGTGAAATTGAATTATATTTATACAATTTGTAAATGGACAGAAATACATAGGAAATTTAACATCAATATTATTAGATCTTTTTAATACTTATTTAGAAATATGTATTTGCTCATATAATTATCATTACTTAATTTTTTTTCTATTATTTTATTATTATTAGGATATACTATAAAATTTATCATTTGTTTAGAGGATTTGTTGATTTTTTTTTTTCTTTGTCTGCTCACTACTTTTTTTTATATTTAATGTTTTTGATATTCTTTTAAAAATTTTAAATATGTAAATAAACAGTAATTACTCCAAATATATTTTAATTGTCTTTTTCTTATTTTTATTGTATTAAATTTGCTACCAATTTTTTAAGCTATGTAGTTTCTTATATGGAGGGGATAATTATTAGTCCAGTCAAATCAGACGGGTTTGTGCGTTGGGTTGGGAGATAATGTTGGGTGATTGAGGTAAACGTCTTTTATTTAATTATTTGTTTCTTATATCACTAAACGTATTGCGTTTGGTGAAGTAAGTTCTAAACATAATTAAGTGGTCGCATAAATCTTTAGTATACCCGTTTATTTTTAGCATAATTGGTTGTATTCGATCTCAGTATGCTGTGTTATTTGAAAATATTAATATTTTTTATTTTTTATTCTCATAAAAAAATACAAACTAAAAATAGAGCATACTCAAGGATATGGCAGATATGACATCTCAACAGTTAAAATAAAAAAATCCAGGAACTTCCTACGTTGTCAAGATATCAAGTGTGAGTCATTTATTCTGGGACTGTATATGATTATACTCTTTCTTCATACAGATATATTCATAGTATTTGTGAAATGTTGGTTAAAGGACCAAGCTAATGTTCTCTTCATTAGGTGATTTTTAGAGTTTGAATTGAAATTTTTTTAATTTTTCACTTCAGTCTTGTTTTTTATACAATATAATTATTGTTTTTATTTGCATACATACTCAAATAACACTTGACTAAGTTTTTTTTTCTTTATATTTGTATATAAAAAAAATTTTATCCCTATATATAATTTAAATTCTTTATTTATAATCTTAATACTTTCTTGACACTGGTTAATAATGGTTCAATAAATAAAATTTTAGTCTCAAAACATTTTTATTCTATTTATAAGTCCGATGTTTCGACCTTAAAAATTTATCACAATATTTGAGAGTAGGGAAGGTTACAAATATTGTTTTGATAAATTTTTAACAAAGAAGGTGACTGTTAAATAATTTTTATTTTTATTTTAATGTAAAAATTGACTAATTAGGATAATTCGTTGGATTTACCTGGGCAGAGTAGCCTGTATGAAATTGTTTTTTAAATTATTTAGTTCTAAAATTGTATTAAGATTGTCCCTGAGGATGGCCGAAACATCGGATTTATAAATAGAATAAAAATGTTTTGAGACTAAAATGGATAAAAATTGTATTTATTCAAACAATTTAAATTCTTGTTTGAGACTGGTATGGTTGAGAATGGTTATCAACTATAATAAAAAATATCCATATAGTCTCAACAT
>NW_027108251.1:472029-472683 GCF_000696795.3 Halyomorpha halys | reverse complement strand
TATTGTCATTCAAATTACAACAGAAAAGGTCTCACTAGTTTTGGTACGTCGGTCGGCTTGGCAGTTGTCGCAGAAGAGCATATTCGCTATGCTTTTCAGCCTCCCGGCGGCCGTTGCAAAATCCCTTCGATGGGTGACTTCCTCCTCTGGCCTCCAACTGGTCTTCCCCTGATCTTCCCTCAGACTGTCTTCAAGTGTCCATCTCTCCTAGAGTGTGTTCAAGTGTCCATCTCTCACCGACTGTGCTCAAGTCTCCATCTCTCCCAGATTGTCTCCAACTCTCAGATTTTTTTTTTCTAGCCTTCTATTTCTTTATTTTGAATCAATTACAATTATATACATTTTACTTAATCTAGGAAAAATTATATATATACTGATATGTATGAGAGACCCCAGCTGGAGTTTTTTAACTTAAAATAATTTCTTTTGTCGGTATGCCAAAGATACCGCCGGACCTAGGCAAAAATCCGTCGGATCTACAATTGTACAGATCTAAAGAAATGTACAAAGATATATAGATAACAGAGGGTATGCACCCTCTGGGAACGGTTAACCGTGCAGGCAGAGTTAAGCAAACAAACAGCCCTTATCTTGCACGTGGCCAGTTTAGACATTAGAAAGTACAGAGAAATAGCCGCCGTAATTGATAACAAA
>NW_027108251.1:469516-471979 GCF_000696795.3 Halyomorpha halys | reverse complement strand
ATTAAGTGGTCGCATAAATCTTTAGTATACCCGTTTATTTTTAGCATAATTGGTTGTATTCGATCTCAGTACGCTGTGTTATTTGAAAATATTAATATTTTTTATTTTTTATTCTCATAAAAAAATACAAACTAAAAATAGAGCATACTCAAGGATATGGCAGATATGACATCTCAACAGTTAAAATAAAAAAATCCAGGAACTTCCTACGTTGTCAAGATATCAAGTGTGAGTCATTTATTCTGGGACTGTATATGATTATACTCTTTCTTCATACAGATATATTCATAGTATTTGTGAAATGTTGGTTAAAGGACCAAGCTAATGTTCTCTTCATTAGGTGATTTTTAGAGTTTGAATTGAAATTTTTTTAATTTTTCACTTCAGTCTTGTTTTTTATACAATATAATTATTGTTTTTATTTGCATACATACTCAAATAACACTTGACTAAGTTTTTTTTTCTTTATATTTGTATATAAAAAAAATTTTATCCCTATATATAATTTAAATTCTTTATTTATAATCTTAATACTTTCTTGACACTGGTTAATAATGGTTCAATAAATAAAATTTTAGTCTCAAAACATTTTTATTCTATTTATAAGTCCGATGTTTCGACCTTAAAAATTTATCACAATATTTGAGAGTAGGGAAGGTTACAAATATTGTTTTGATAAATTTTTAACAAAGAAGGTGACTGTTAAATAATTTTTATTTTTATTTTAATGTAAAAATTGACTAATTAGGATAATTCGTTGGATTTACCTGGGCAGAGTAGCCTGTATGAAATTGTTTTTTAAATTATTTAGTTCTAAAATTGTATTAAGATTGTCCCTGAGGATGGCCGAAACATCGGATTTATAAATAGAATAAAAATGTTTTGAGACTAAAATGGATAAAAATTGTATTTATTCAAACAATTTAAATTCTTGTTTGAGACTGGTATGGTTGAGAATGGTTATCAACTATAATAAAAAATATCCATATAGTCTCAACATGTTCAGTCTCATAGAATTTGAGACTGTATGGTGTCGTATACGGGGTTCGGGATTTCTAAATCCGACTAGGGGTACGGGGACACGTATTATATTGAAATGTATTCATATATTAATGTATTTATATTTTGTATTTGTATGTATATTATGTATTCATGTTATATATTTATATTCTATGTATTTATATTATTTATTTGTAATATGTATCTCTATCGGTTCGTGATGGGAACCGACTGAAAAAGTATGCGCTATATTGAATTCAAACACTAGATACCATATGGACCCCTCGCCATGGTATGCTAGATATGAATATCTATAATTAATCATTGGAGTTCCTTTCCAATGGTATCGTGTTCACCAATTTACTCTGCTATTATATATGAGGTGACATGCAGGGATTCTTAATTATAAAGTAAAGTCTTTGTTACATATTTTATATTTACAATTATATATACATTAGAAACAATAATATTATGAGAGAGCATGGTAGACATCCTTATACTTTAATTGTTATATTATGAATTGAGAAGTACCAGTTGGGATCTTTGATATTTATACTGACTCTAAGTTATTAATTCTATTATTTGCCATTCAAATTACAACAGAAAAGGTCTTACTTGTTTTGGTACGTCGGTCGGCTTGGCAGTTGTCGCGGCAGAGCGTCCATATTCGCTATGCTCTGCAGCCTCCCGGCGGCCGTTGCTAAATCCCTTCGATGGGTGACTTCCTCCTCTGGCCTCCAACTGGTCTTCCCCTGATCTTCCCTCAGACTGTCTTCAAGTGTCCACCTCTCCTTGACTGTGTTCAATTTTTTTTTTTTTCTAGCCTTCTATTTATTTATTTTGAATCAATTACAATTATATACATTTTACTTAATCTAGGAAAAATTATATATATACATTTTATCTTGTTTTGCCTGATGGCATTATAAGATGAAGAAAAACATTGTCTGCTGAAGGCGGTTTGTACATGAGTGGCATGTTAGCCGGGGGACTAACAGAGAATGGGGAGGGACCATTCCGGCTGGTGGTGTTGGCGTCGACCAAGGGGACCGTGCTTTGCCACCTCCCAGGTCTCGGTGGAGGGGTGATCTCTCGGAATAGGGGATTGGCACAGGCTTTCAGCCCATCAAAGAATTTGATGTGCCTACGCCCTATGAATTCCGGCACAGAAGGGAGTTGGAGCTCCTCACTGATGACTCTATTCCTGACCCGTGAAAGTGTGGTTCCTCTGACTATTCGCCGAAGGAGGAAATTCTGGAAGTTCTGCAGTTTGGTTAACGTGGTCTTGTAGTGGTGTCGCATGAGTGGTGCACCATAGAGCACAGTACTCCAGAATACCATCGTACAATCCAGTACTTTTTTTTTTTTCTAACCTCCTATTTATTTATTTTTAATCAATTACAATTATATATTACTTAACCTAGGAAAATTATATATACACATATTTACATTTTATCTTGTTTT
>NW_027108251.1:462932-469031 GCF_000696795.3 Halyomorpha halys | reverse complement strand
TACCCTCTGTTATCTATATATCTCCGTACATTACTTTAGATGTTTTGCCGACGAGTTTCTGCCTAGGCCTGGCGGTTTCTTTGGCATGCCGACAGAAGAAATTACTTAGCGCTAAAAATTCCTGCTGGTGCCTCCCATTACATATCAATGGATATTTTTTATTTTACACTTTTATGTGATTAAAAAACATTACATTTTTAGTATTAATAGACCTAACCAAAAAAGTTGCCCATGCTTGACTATCTAGCATCAAACAAATACATTTTTTGTTGATGTTATGTTAGATTTCCCATAGTAAATTTACTAACTACTGATTTCTCAGTACATTTTTTAAGAAATGTTACTATTAAAAAACTGTATCTCAGAAACTATTGAACCTAAAGAGCTCTGTTATGGCTCATATTTAAGTAAATTTACTTTTTTTTTTTTTAGTTTTCTAGCGTTGTACGTTGTTTAATGATATCAAGCTCTGAATGAATAATTATTTTTTTTTTTTTATTCTTTTATTTCCTCTAACTATACTTAGCAGTCTCACTAATTTTGACCAGTAATTAAACGTAGTTAAAAAAAAAAAATCCAAAATTGGAGTGAAATAACTTTCTCCTCTTGGGGCCTTGTACTTTGGCCATCTTCTTCAAATTCACATGTATATAAAATATTACTGTTTAAAAAAAAAAAATTAAACATTACAGCCTAATCTACTTATAAGATTATTTATCATACATTTATTATGTAGATTAATTAATGCCCGAAATTTTTCTTTGGTTGAATATTTTATGTATGGTAGTGTTATGTACAGTTAAAAATTTTTTTTAAAAATAGTATTCATATCCACAAACAGGTTTTCTGAGGCATACATTATCTTTTCTGTTATTTCTTCAAGATTTTGCTATACTGTAAGTAATTTTTTTATATTCATACAAGAATATTTCTTTGTAGAATTTAATAATAATAATTGTTATATGAATAGTATTAATTATTTCTCACTTTATATATGTACACGCTGTAATTTCATGGCTTGATGACAAGTTATACAGCAGCTTGTATTTAACTGTGCCCTTACCCAAATGAAGACAAACGTTTTCATTGCCAACAGGTCAATAGCTTCAATTTGACACCCCACTCGCTCGGGTTGCCTCCCATCGTTTTGCTAATATTGAATAATTTATGAATACTTTATTCTATCTATTTTCCTATTCACGTTTTTTATCCCTAAAATTTAAGTAATCATCATCTTCGCTAGGATATTTCATATCATAGCTCAAAAAAATATTTATCTGGTATAGCTGGTTGATGCTGATAGTAAACTTCCTATATATAGCTGTACCCATTAGTTGTGGTTTCTGTTATTATTAGTGCGACAGTATCAAAGTTACAATATTGTGATCAAATAAAAAAATAAAAGCTGAAAAGCTAGTTACATATTAACCTTAACCATAGTGATAAGAAAATAATTCAGACCATGTCACTTCATAATTATAATGCAACGTTTCGAGCTAATACCAGCTCATATTCAACCTACGATAATATATAATTCATTTTTACCCAACAAATTACTTTTAACAAGCAACATATATGTAATACGCAGCATGCAGTACATTTCATATCAGATTTTAAAAATGCGCAAAACACATTTATAACAACACAGTTAAGCTCTGCAATAAAAACTCAACCTTGCTATGAAAAGGATATATTAAGGTAATTAAACTTTGTTAATGAACAAAGTAAAATCTTTAAAAAATGAATTTAACTTTTTTTGTAAATGATCCAGTTTATAGAGACACAAGCAGACCCGGCAACGTTTTGCTATTGCTAGATTTTAATACGATTGAAAGTTTCAGTATATATTTCGTTGAAATTAAACGTACATAATTATTTATATTTACGCTTTGGATTAATGATTGTTTTTTTATTATATCTGTTTAGTTTATTGCGGTAAATAACAACACATAATAAAACTATATGATAATAATATATGGTAATAATTAAATTAGATCTGTACCAATACAACCCATGAAGGTTAGGGGTGAAATATTTTGTAAGTACTGTTACTAGACTAACAGTTGTGCAAGAAAGTAATTTAGTGAGAATCACTTTCAAGTGGCAGATTTTTAGGCAACTAAGGGTACCCTATTATGAATCTGGGTGGATTCCGGAGGACTCCCGAACCCACAGGTTTGACTCACGGCTACATAACAGAATAAATAATTATCTTTAACTGTCGGATTTAAACCGGGGTCCTTGGAGTTAATAGTACAGTGCCTTACCACTGAGCCACGCTACTCCAAATTGATTAATAATTTAGTCTCTATTAAATAGTCGTTAACTCTCAAATACAGTAATAATAATTATTAGCAATAATTATCTGCCACAACCGGATTCGAACTGGGTCCTTGGAGTACATTATCACTGTGCTACTCACTCCCATATGGTAATAATATATAATAAAATATAAAAAAAAAAAGATAAATAAAATATTGGGTGTTTCTATATTTTATTAACAGGATAGACTTGTATATGAAAAAGATATTGAAATAATTCAGACTAATAAAATATAGAGTGAAAGAAAGTTGATATTCATTTTTAGCACCTCACGAAAAATTAAAATACTAATTTAAAAAAAAAAGAACTATGATAATCAGACCAATTCGGACATACGGAATTGAGCTCTGGGGCTCTACAAAACCATCGAATTCCTCCCGCATCCAATCCTTACAATCCAAAATCCTACGTAAAATCCTTGATGCTCCTTATTACGTTACAAATAAACTCATCCACAAAGACCTTAACATCCCATTCGTTGCAGATTTGGCCCAAAAAAGATAAGCGTATTTTCATTCCAAACTCTTTACCCATCCTAACCCATTAGTTTATAATCTCTTATCCTTAACAATCCCTGATAATTCACCGAGGCGTCTGAAAAGAAGATGGCCACAGTACCTTCTAATTTAAATTAATGCTTGAAGTACCACCAATGGGTGGTTCCTTCCCAAGATTTTCAAGTGTAAATGAAGCATTCCTCATATTTACTTATTGTATTTATTATTATGTACAGTTTTAAATTTAATTAAAAAAAAAAAATGATGAAAATAAAATGTTTTGCCCAAAATTTTCGCCATAAGTTGGCCTTTGATTTCTTTTGAAAAATTTTAAAAAAATATATAAATAACATAAACACGACCCAACAAACTTAAGGGTGGTTTTGGGCTCTATAAGCTGTATATTGGATCTCATTAAAGAAATTAGAACTGGAGATACAAAATAAAACATTTGAAATGTTTTTGTTTATTTGAAACCCATATTTCGCACGCAAAATTAAATATAAATTCCGTTAATTTAGATTAGAAGAGCGGACATTCAGCTTTCTAACCAAAATTAGTAATTTACTTTTCTATTTTCTCCTGAACGGATGGTCCGATTTTGGATCTGTAAAGAGCATTTTGTGTTTTTGTAATTTAGAATTTTCTTAAATTAGGTTTTTAAAACACTAGTCGAATAATAAGGAAAATAAGACGCAAAAATATGAGTTAACGATATTTTTTTTAAAATGTGGCCTTATAGGCACTTGAAGAACCGTTCACTGAAACCAATAAGACATTCCTTTTTTTTTTTTCTTACCTCCAATTTTTATTTATTTTACAAACACATACAATATATACATTTATCTATAGATAAAGATTATATATTCACATATTTAGATTTAATATCTTTTATTGCCGCACGGCATTTTAAGAGTGGTAACTGGGTCCGCTGAAGGCGGTTTTTACGTGAGTGGCGTGGTGGCGGGGGGCTCACAAGGAACGGGGAGGGACCACGGTAGTGGAGGTGTGGATGACTTCAGGCTGCAGAGCCAGAAGTCCTTCCTCGTTGAGCACGTCGACCAAGGAGACCATGAGACATCCCGCGAAATTATCGCATTTTTACAGCGATTGTAAAGAGACAAATACGTTTTTGTTTACAAATGGATGGAAGCGGTAAGAGGTGGTTACCGGCTGGAACCACATGACTCTAACGGCTGCAAAAACTAACTCTCTTAGCAATAAATAAATAAATTTGCTTCCTTTTTTTCTAATTAGTATTATTAGTATTTCATGAATATTGGGATTTAAGCTTATTGTTTGATTTTATTATTTATTGGATGGTTTGATTTTTCGAAATTATCAACAACTATTGGCTGTTTTGTACTTTCAAAAAAAAATTTATGGAACATTGAATCAATATATTTTTTTTTTAATTTATTCTAAATAGAAACATCTTAAAATAAATTGTTGAAGTGCAAATATTTTTCCAAGTTATTTGTCTGTAAGTAACCAATTCGGAGTACAATGCTAAAAAAGGGGACGCAACAATTAAATCCTTATTTCGTGGAAGTATTCTCCTATAAATTATCCAAATAAATGTTGTATAATCATTAAAATTTGATTTAAGTGTGAGTAGGAAAAAAAAAATCAGTTCGAGTAACTTTTGTTTGGTCGGAGAAAATTTGGGTAGGAAATTGGATAAAATACAAATGAGTTAGGAATGATTATATGAACAATGGTCACCGGAAGAAAAAAAAACATCCTTCAAATAAATTTGTAATTCTTAATTTCGTTGAAAAATGATATATAAAGGTTGAAGACGACGCTAAAAATGATTTTTTTTTTCATATAACAAATTTTGTTTACCTACTTTACTCGAAGTCTCATTATATTAATATCATTTTTTTTAATATAATATCGTTTAACATGACAGTAATATTTTGTTCAGATAAAGTGAAAATAAGCTGAGAATTGTTGAACCTTACACCTAGTTGAGTAGACCTACAGCTGACAAGTACTGACCTGGGCCTGAGGATAGGACACACATGAATACCTTATGATGAGGGGAACACCGCCACGACATATCTCTTGTGCTATATATTTAACGGTCAGACATCCTGACAGAATGCTATGCGTTTCAAACTGAACTGTTTGTTCACTACTGAAGTACTATTGGTTTGGAATGCATTATACTGTTTGTCCAACAATTTTATTTTTATGTTTTGTTTTTTAAGGTGTGGTCCATTTAGTGATTTCCGTCGGTTTTAAGTCTGATTTTTTTTGATAAAATCAATTTATTTTATATGCCACTTTATATCTTAGATTTTTAACAATTTAACCATTTTCTCAATAGCAGTTCTAAAGATTTCGTGAAACTCGTCGTATCAGTGTACAACTAAGTGTTTTTTTTTATCAAAACAAGCCTGGTCTTATTCTCATTGAAATAGTACGACTTAAATGTAGAAATTTACCCAACTCTTATTGTTGTATAGTAGTAATATACAATTTATAAATATAAAATATCAAATAATAAACTTATACTAAATGAAATATATAGAAATGGGAAGTATTGTCAAGGACATAGTTTAGTATACTTAGGAGTTAAGCAAAAACTGTTTATTACATCGGAGGCACAAACTTACATTACCAGAGGAGAATTTGAATAAATGTTTTTTAAAGTTGTGTAACTGCTCTTATAATTGCTCAAAGACATAATAGCTTTTATATTTTTGGATTTCACAACAGTTAAATAAAAATATACAATAATGCTAAAATAAAAATGGCCAGAGTGCATATCACTTAACGTTATAGACTAATCCCATTTAATGGTCAAGAGACAAATAACTCCTCAAGATTAATTAACTCATAAATAAAACTATAATTTAAAAATTTAAAATAGGCTATGATACAAGGCTCTCAGCGGAGCACTTGGGCTCCTTAAATCCATCGCATTTTTTGATAATCCTCATTGGATGGAGTCAGTGACATTGAAGAAGGGAGTAAGCCTTTTGAATAATGGACGTATCGAAGAGTGCCTCGAATAAATAGGGTTCAAGGAATAACTGATGGAGAGGTTATGAGGAGAATGAAAAATAGCCAGGTGATGAGGGCAGTTGAGATAAGAAAGCTATAATCTCTATTTCGTCTCATGGCTTGCGCAAAATTCTTCTTGAGCCTCACTCTCACCAAAATATCGGCTAGAAGGATTGAAAAAGATGAATAACATGTCAAAAACTCTACGGCATTGTTTGAATCTATTTCATCCATCCGAGAATTCTAATATGGTTCCGAAACATTT
>NW_027108251.1:460963-462457 GCF_000696795.3 Halyomorpha halys | reverse complement strand
GGGTTCCAACTTAGTGGATTGAACTATTAATCCAATTTTATTGAAATTCACAAATAGGTTTTTTCAGATTCCGTCTTCTAGTTTCCCTTACGCATACGTAAACCTATTGCCCTCAGGTACACCTATATTTGAAAAACGGCTAGTACAATTTGGTCTAAGTTGGGAATGTCTGAAACATGATAACTGAAGGAAAACGATGATAAAGAAAGGTAAACTGTTGAAATGTTTGTTAAAGATTATGTTTTATATTAAACCAAGAGCCATCTACTAAAACTTAATACCAACTGTATCTCTTTAAAAATTAATAATACTAAAAATTCTTTCAACAACGTATCAAATCAGTGATGCAGGATCCGATAAAGCCAAAAAAATCAAATTCACTATAAATGTCAGATAACCATTTTTTACAACACTGGGCCTCAAATGTTTAATTAATATATTAACATATTTCACCACATCGTTACTTTCATTTACACATCAATAAATAAAATAAGAAGACACAATTTCGTTAGTTATTGAATAATAACAAAATTAGGCAATTATTTTCATAAGAAGGAGAGTTAAATAAAACAAAATTGGAACCCAAATTATGAAAAATAATAATTCTTTTTCTTCTTCTTTCTCTAACGACTATCTTGTATTCAGCTACTTACTTCCTTATGTCTATCCATTTGTCCTCTATCCCTTCATTCCTCTCCAATTGGGATTTCCCCACCAACACACCCTCCAGGTTTTTCCAATACCCTACTTGTACCATCTGTCATAGCGTTATCTAAGGGAGTATTTTTCCTCATCCCATTAAAGGGAATCTATTTTAGTCTTTCTTTATATCTTAGTTATTATTGATCTTATTAGATTATACTACATAATGTATTGTAAAAAAATGTTTAAAACAAGTTGCACAACGTAACGAATATCCTTTTTGAACTAATTGAGGACAAAACACGACCGTACATTACTGGCCGAGTTCGTCAACTCACTTTTTTTTAAATTTATTTACTAAATCTTAGTAAAATATGCTTGTATTAAATAATATATACATCACAAATATAATAAATGAGTAAGATAATTTATAATTTCTCAATTGATGATGTAAATAGCATACTCGAAAATAATAAATAAATATATAATATTAATACAAAAATCTTGTGCGGTGCCCAAGTTATGTGTAGATTGTTGAAGATACCACTATTTTTTTTTGTTTTCCCTTCAAATATGTAATTTCAGTTTCTTACTACTTTTCGTTTTTGAACTAGGTTGTTCACTAACAGACATACCATTTCGTGGGACTAGGTTGTTTGGCCTATTGTCCCCTCAAAACGTGTATTTCAGTCGAAAACTCGAACTCGAAATTTTCACGATCATAATACTTTCCCTTAATATGTATTGTATAAATAGATAAGTGAATATAAAAAGTATAATTGCTTTATATATTATAATGTTTATTCTTTTTAAAATTTTTTGAGGTTAAATCACTTCCATCATTTGAAATAA
>NW_027108251.1:456781-460913 GCF_000696795.3 Halyomorpha halys | reverse complement strand
AGTATAATTGCTTTATATATTATAATGTTTATTCTTTTTAAAATTTTTTGAGGTTAAATCACTTCCATCATTTGAAATAAATTATTATTTATTTATTCATGACAATTGTACAACGTTTCGGGACCACTGTCCCATATTCATGCACTATAAAACCTCATGATTTCATATGGGAAATCATGTCCACCATTTGTGCATCTTCACTTCTCTCTGGCACAGCCATCGTTGTACAATTGTCATGAATAAATAAATAATAATTTATTTCAAATGATGGAAGTGATTTAACCTCAAAAATTTTTAAAAAGAATTGACTCACTAGGCTTCCTAGAGAGATAATCCAGATTATAATGTTTATCTTTAAGTATGAATAAAGTGTATAATTTCTAATACAGTAGTATTAAAAATTAATTAATTAAATTAATTAATTACTATATAATTAAATAGTGGAGCGAAAGCAAAGTAACTCACTATTGCCAAATTGAATCTGGGATTTCTTTATTTGCATCTTCTTAGGTAATTTCAATATAAAAAAAATTCCTTTAAAGGAAAATAAATCAACCCTAACTAAAATGAGAGTATAATCAACGATAATAACGAAAGTAATATCAACTACAACCCACGAAGGGTGAGGGGTACAGTAAGGAAATTCTTTTACTAGACCAACGGTCTTGCAATGATTTGATTAGAATCACGCTCGCCCGTCAGAATTTTCCCTAATTAAGGATACGCACGTGATGAGGCTGGGTGGACCGCGGAGGGCTTTCACATGGTTGATTCCCTGTGACTCAATAATTAACAATAATCATCTGTAACAGCCGGATTCAAACCCGGGTCAGTGGAGATGGTAGCACAGTTCCTTACCACTGAGCCACGCCGCTCCAAACTCATTAATAATTTAATTTCTGTCCTATTTTTTCCGAGACCGAAAAATCAGACTTTTGGGAAAAATTGTCAATCAAATCGATAATCATTTCGAAAATGAACACCGTTGATAGTTCTTCGCCAACGTCAGTGCTCAGGCACATTATTATCATTCTTCAACAGTTAACCACCATATGAAAAAATAAATAAATGCCGGCACCAATAAATAATTCAAAGGTACCAAAAAAAAATATTTATGTGGGACAAGTCCAAAGGTTATAGTAATACAAGTAGTAAGGGTTGGAGGGAACTCGAAATCATAAAATGGCGTTCCCACGCTAACCAGATGAGGAAATGGGACCGTTAAGATAATATAAAATAAGATAATTCTTGTGCTACCACTCATGAAATTAATTTGAAATATCTTCATGAGAAAAATATTTTACATGAACCTTTCCAATAATGACTTCTGCGAACCATTAGCGTTACCATTAGTTCACACCAATTTGCACAGCATCAAGATTGATGTGTAGAATTTTTAATATATCGTTGAATTTAGATTCGTACTTGTCATGCTACGGAACAACTCCATTGGATATCCTTCGAGGGATAGGATGGAAGTGTCATGTATAATTAAAATTAACCTCTATCACCTTCTCTTATGATTTTGGTGTCCAGAATAGAATCACTAAGGGATGGAAAGGATATAACTTCAAAGTCCAACTCAAAGTTCTAAAACAACTTTTATGGATACGCCAAAAATAGACTACTGTTTAATTTTTGAAGGTAAAGTTATTATATTAGTTCTCCTAAAATAGTACAAAAAGACCTTTTAGCAACTTAATTAAATTTAATCATCAAAAATCTCTACTTTTCAATATTTAATATTATTAAAGTTTTCGACATAGGAACTTTCATCGTCAGAAATATTCACATCAAAACAAATAAAGATCTATATATTTCTTCATAAAAAAGTATAAAATTAATTAAAAATATAAAATCAATCCGAAGTATTATTAATAGAAAGCTTTAAGTAAGAAATATGTACATTAAAATACAGAGTTTTTACTCCATGATTCACAGCTTCTTTCTTTTTTGAGAATTAATCTGAAATTTGAGAATAAAACTTATTACTTCTTTAGTTTTTTTAGTTCTTTGAGTTGTTTAACCTAATTTTCGATTACTTTGATTAAAACTATTAAAGGAATTAAGGTGCCTACTTTACACATTATATACCTAATATAAAAAAAAAAATATTATAGTAATTACCATGCATTCTGACCCTCACGTTGTTCCGTAGTAATAAAACTGTCTCGTAAAAATTTTTAAAAATGAAACTAATTACTTGTCGTTGTGGCTCAGAGATATTCAGAACATTTGCAAATGTGTATACTTATATATATAAGATATGTTCAGTCGACAGAAAAACGGAGTGGTAATGAGATACACGAATCAGTTCATATACTGATTTATTTGGCTCCTTAATCCTATATATATATACATTCTGTCATTGTTGACAGGGGAAGTCCTAGGATTACAATCACTAATACCTGTATTCTGAATATAACTTAAAACAATATAAATTATTCATCCTTGCGGAAAAGAAATCATAATTACAGATTTTATTTTTATGACGGAATTATAACTTACATGATAATCATTAGGCTGTTCTTTCTGTTAACTTGAGTAACATTTCAAAAATTTTTCAATTATTTCTTGGTAATATTCTAGTACTAATTAAGTTTTAAATTTTAAAATAATATTTCATAAAAAAAAAATTTCTTTTGAGGTTAATTACTTCCAATTTAATGAATTTTTTTATTAAAATTATCACCACATGGTACAACGTTTCGGGACCACTGTCCCATATTCATGCACCTTAAACCTATAATAATAACAAAACTATCATAACAACAATCTCCATCTCTGTTCATTTTAGTTCACACAAATGTTATGATAGTTTTGTTATTGTTATAGGTTTAAAGTGCATGAATATGGGTGATAATTTTAATAAAAAGTTTCATTAAATTGGAAATCATTAACATCAAAAGAAAATTTTTTTTTTATGAATTGACTCACCAAACTTCCTATAGAGATAATCCAGATAAAATCATATATATTTCCATTGTTGACACATACTATACCGGGAAATGTCCCCAAAGCTCTCATCTTGAACAGCCCTGACGAAGCTCCATAAAGTGGGACGAAACGTCGCCAAATAAATAATTGTTAATTATTTTTGGAAGATTATTGATTGCCCGTTGGCTCATTAAAATAGTATATTTCTACTATTTGAGTTTTTTTGACCGCACCCGGACCATATTCCTTTCAACGTTAATTATTTTTGTTCTCTTTTTACCGCACCTCTGACCATATTCTTCATAATATAAAAACTTTATAGAAGTACTTGAGCGTTCTATCATTCACTTCTATTCTTAACTGAACTGCTATCTACCGTTATAAAACTATATACATTTTTTTTTTGTAATATGTAAGATTTCATTATTATTATCACTTAATGCCCGAATGGTGTTGGGCCAAAGCTGAAAAATGTGTATTACACTTACAATAAGTAATGAGATTAATGTAGAAAGTAATCATTAGTATTTTACTTACTTGTTACAATCATAAACCTCAGAACGTAGAAATGATTATTTTATTTACATAAAATTTCAAACATAATAATTTCAATATTGAACCCAATTATTGTGTAAATCATATCTTGTCGATAACTCGAAAAAAAAAACTCTGCTTATTAACACTTTATCACTGGATAACATGAAAACTAAATGACCCCAATCTTAATCAGTAAACTACATTCTTCCAATCAATGTTAAAACACTAAGAAAGGTTACAACCTAATCAAAAAACCATGTTATTACAAAGAGGTTATTCATTGTTTAAATTAAAAATATTCAACATTAGTGCTCCATCCTTTATCAAAAGATTTCATTACGTCCAGGAATGTTTTATGAGATACATAAACTAAATTATGCTACATTATAATAATAATAGTATATATAATAATAAATAATGTTAAAAAATAAAAAACGAATGTCGCTGAGCCGTTTCCCGGTACTCGAGAGGCTTCTAAGATCCGCGAAGGGATGACGTCACCTTTACCCCGTTTCCTTATCTTATCTCTCTGTCATTCCTTGACACCTTCCAACATTCCAGTTTATTCTCCATCAGCACGTCCCTTTCTTTTATTATTCTAAAACAATTGACACGCGTTGGGTACATTCTCTTCATCGGTTAGGATCAGAAAGTTGAT
>NW_027108251.1:452146-456065 GCF_000696795.3 Halyomorpha halys | reverse complement strand
CCATCCTAACCCATTAATTCTTAATCTTTCATCCTTAACAATCCCTGATAATCTTCCGAGGCGTCTGAAAAGAAGATGGCCACGGGACCTTCTAATTTTAATTAATGTTGATGGGTGGTTCCTTCCCAAGATTTTCAAGTGTTTATGAAACATACAACTTATTTACTTTATTATTTTGTACAGTTGTAAATTACATTAAATAAAAAAAAAAAAAGAAAGAAAAAGTAGTAATAAGACATGCAATATTTCTAAATGATTCATTTTATCAAATTAAAAACATTATAGAGGGTGGATATATTGATATATGTAGAAGTGGGTAGTTAAGTGGTAAGGCACTGTACTACTAACTCCAAGTATCTGGCAGATAATTATTTTCGGTTTTACTGTAAGAAGAGATAAAAGGAAGGTTTAAAAGGGTAATGTAACTCCTCTAATCCACTCAGGCAAGAGACCAAACTGCCCATAATAATCATATTGTTGTGGGAAGGTCATTAAATTTTTAATTTAATAACAAAAAAATAAATCTATTTAAGAGAAAAGAATTCGAACTTACCGTAAGATACACTTATTTGCAACAATACCCAGGTATCACGCTAAATAAATTACTCACAACAGAAAAGTTGAAAAAGTAGCATAGAAGATATAGCATAGATAGTATTTTCATTGTATACAAATGGATTATTCTTCTAAAGCTCAAAATCATTGTGAAGATTAAATATTACTGCTACAGTACTCCTGGCATTCGCTTTTGACACCCAAGTGGGCAGTGGCACCCTCTTTGAAAATCACTTTTTTAGATGTACACATGTCTGTGAGTGATCAAATTTAAGCTAATTAAATATACCATAAAGTAGTCTAGAATACTTATCTTCGTAGCTTTAGCATGTACTACGATATTTGTCAAAATAAATTAACTAGATGATAGTAAAATAAAAAAAATGTTGGATTTTGGAAAAAAATTATTTATATTAAAGAAACTATAAATAAATATATAGATCATCAATAAAATTCCTTCCTAATTGAAGACATTTTATATAGCTGTCTTTGGGTAATATGTAATCTCGTATATAATCTATTCATTAATAAGGCTATTTAAAAAGATTACTCATGCCCTACAGGGTTACCTGGAATTGCTAAGTCCTATCATGTTTCGGATGTCTTACAAGCATTTCTTACTTTTCCCTCCCATTTTTCCCCGTGATCCTCCCGTCCATCATTCTCCTCTGAAACGTGTTTCGTTTCCTAACATCATCCACTTTCCTTTTTCCGCCTCTTTTATTCCTTATCTATCCCTTCTGGTTTCAATCGAAAAGGTTTGTGTCGATTACTTTCTTTTATTTGATACAAATTTGCTATGTCTTGTTATTTTTTCTATAACAGCAATGTCAAAGTTATTTCCGACAATAAAACTCGGAATAACCCTTCATCCCCATATTAGAAATCTACTGTCCCCACACCATATTGTCGGTTTTTCACATATTTTCGATTTTATCAAAAATTCCTCCAACGACTGACTGAATCAATATACAGTTAAGTGGTCTGTAATACCACCCAGATTGGTCTTACCCGCATTGAAATAGCCTTTAATTTTGTTTATTTAAAAAATATTTTTGCCAGTTCTCATTAGTAGGAATAATAAAAAATCGATAAATAAAAAATATATAAAAATTTTATGAGTAATTAAAGAAGAAAAATAGACATTCAATTCGAACGGGTAAATCCTAATCTTTCCAGATCCCATGTCGCTTATCTTTTGTTAAACTGTTATATTACAAGCGAAAACAACATTTTTACTCGTTATCCCCACCTTGAGAAACCCTAACATACGAATTTTTACAACCACAGAAAAATACAAATTTTTGTTCATAGTTTTAGCCTTTCGACAACACGAACTCACCTATCTACACAAAACTTGGGGACCTAAGTAAGCCGATAAATGAAAGCTACGTGATGTGCACACCACATGAATTATGATGAATTCTACCAAAATACACAATGAGTATCGTTTAGTGGTTTTACTTAACATTTTAAAATTTAAACATTATCTCAACCTTTGTTTATCGAATTGAATTCAGTTGTTCTAAATGTTTATAAACCATTGTTGGATATCGAACATAAAAATTGTATAAAATCACATGTTTTCTCTAACTCAAAAAAACTCAGCCAAGTAAACAGTTCAGTATACCTCACCATTTTTTATTTGTTTCCTTTTTTATCCTTTTTTTCTTTTCTTTTTTATGGGATCAATATTGTACCAACTAGATTTTACTATCTTATACATTTCCTGAAAATTTCATGAAAGTCGGATTAACGATTCTGTCGATAACACACAAACAAAACTTTTGATAGGACAGACACTGAACCAATTTTTTTCCTATTTATAAGTATCTAAAATAAAAGTGGTAAATTTTTGATTCGGAGAATTTTTTTTTCTTGAATGCACACAAAGCTAGAGTGACGAAGGTATGGTGAGGACTTAAGTAGTATCGATTTTCCAAATTATTGTCCTAAGCTGATTGCTGAGTGAAATAAATTTTAATACGACATGCTAGGAAGTCACAGTTTGAGGCAACCGATTTTGATTTAAAACATATTGGACATGTATCCTGCCGTTAGATTCCGATGGGCAATTTATGATTTTTAAAAAATATAATATATGACCAAGCGAGTAGAAAAGGATACAAGTGAGAATTTTTCTAAAAAGATATTTTTTTTTATCTTTCTGTGTCGTATCTACTAAAGTTATGCTTTAATAGGGGTATCCATGATATTGTGATAAATGTAAAATGTTTTACCATATTAAATGTTATAAGTATAGCATTGTGAGCAGCCCTATTTAAAGTCACGTTAAATGGTAAATACATAAGAGCTCCTAGCGGATTTTCTGACCAACTTATTTAGTAACCTTTCCTTCCAAAACTTCATGTTATTGTTTACTTCTAAGTTTTGATTACAGTAATTTATTTCAACATACTTAAAATAAGTGAAAAGTAGAAGTGTAAAAGTTTAGCTACTGATTGTCATTTTTAAAAAGTCCTAAACACAACAAAAAGGGAAAAACAAAACAAACAAAAACAGAAACTATGAATAAGTAATCACCACGACAACAAATAAAACGGTGACAAGCTCAACTGGTCTGTTTCGTGACGTCACTCTCTATTTAGCAGACCAAGTAACAGACTCTTACCCATGTTACATGTTATATCGTTTTAACATGGTAAAAGAAGGAAATATTTCTCCATTTAACAGACCTAGTAACAGACTCTCAACCATGTTATATGTTATATCGTTTTAACATGGTAAAAGAAGGAAATATTTCTCCATTTAACATAAGTTTTTCTATTTAACTCGCTTTAACATGTAAAACTAAATATCGTGAATACCCCTAATACTGACAAAATCTTGAAATTATCAATAATTATTGGCTAATTATAAAACAGGTCGCTAAGTTGTCATTAAGTCATTTAATATGTTCTTTGATTAGAATAATTGTTATAACTCTTTAAGGACTAACAAAACTCCCGACGAAACTACCGATTACTGACAAATATTTTTGCTGAGGATATAACTAAATTTTCTTTTTATCCCTTTTTGATGAAAAGATTTCTCTGTAATCGACAATTTTTTTTTTCAATTCCAGCAGCCCATGTCTCTTCTCCTAGAGAATCTATTGATAATTGACTGACACTTTTAGCTCTATGATAGGAAAAAAAATTGTTCTCGCTCCTTGAAGTTTCAAACATAGTTGCTGTTAACTTTAACATTCGGTTCTTAAGAATTCTTGTTAGTTTTGAACAAAATAATAATGTAAAATACATGCTATGTTTATTCTATCTGTCTGTATAACGTAATCATAATTCCACGTACCTTGTCAATACGGAAATGGAACTTCATAAAGTCAAAATTTAAAAATAAAATC
>NW_027108251.1:444920-447201 GCF_000696795.3 Halyomorpha halys | reverse complement strand
GCAAAAGAGGAAGGACACCACCCACTTCGTACAAGAAAAAACTAGTGCGTAGGCAGAAAGCGCATACCACTTTTGAATTTCGTTCAATTTATATATCTTTCTACACTTCTTTTTTTGTAATTGTATTCTTGTTAAATAACCTGATATTGGAAAGTTTATTGTTTGTTTCTGTGCTAAATAAACAAATGGTTAGGGAGTTCGGGTAGCCGCGGGGTAAGGCCCATGGCTACTAACTCCAACGACCGGAGTTCGAATCCGGCCGAGCAGAAATTTGTTTTATATTACACTGTAGCCGTGAGTCAAATCTTGTGGGTTCTGGGCCCTCCTGGGGCTTACTAGCCTCCTAAATTTGGTATCTTTAATTAGGTAAAATCACGCTGTCGAGCGTGATTCTGACCAAATCATCTCCTTGTACAACCACTGGCCTAGTAACACTTCCTTACCAAGTGCTAAACCCCTGCCCTGCAAAATAGTGGTACAAATTTAATTTTAAACAAATGGTTAGTCAAATAATGTTTTTTTTTCTACTGTCTTAGGAAAACTTTTGATCTTAACACCGTTTTTGATACTACATCAAAGTATTTGAGTATATACTTATTGGATTTTCTTTTTTGGAAGTCTGGTAAGTCAATTCCAATAAAAAAATTTTGAGGTTGAAAAGCTTCCAATTTGAATGTATTTTATTCTAAATTAACATATTGTTGCACAACGTTACGGGAAAATTGTCCCATATTCATATACTTTAAATAATCTAATTTTATCATAATGGAATAATATTTCTTGTAGCTTTATCTTGTATTCAGCTTAGCAACGTTGTGCAACAATATGTTAATTTAGAATTAAATGCATTCAAATTGGAAGCTTTTTAACCTCAAAAAATTTTTATTGAAATAGTTTTTTGGTTTCAGTATACAAACTTTATTACAAAATTTTGACATAGAGATATAGTAGTACAGGAATAGAATGCAGCTCATAGAACATACATCTGAAAATAATTTTAAACAATAGTTTCTATCAATTTGAAATGTAATTGTAAAAACGAAAATTATTTTTTAAATTTTACCAAAACATAAATATAATAATAGTCATATTCCATAAATATAAGTATATATTTTTAAAGTACTTATTTTTTAAATATTTTTAATGGTGTAAGAAAAATGTATATTTCTATTATATAGTATTTAGTTTTTAGATTTCTTTATAGGTATAGACTTAATTACAGATTTTTTTTTTTTGGGGGGGGGGGCGTAGAGATATAGGCTATATTTGTACACAATGATATATTGAGTTAATAAGAACTTAACACAACAGAAAAACAATTTCATAATCTCACAGTTTTTTTAATTCCTATCTGCTCGTTCTCAAAGAAGTTGAGCGAGCCTTAAACCTAAAAAAAAACTAAAATGTTATCCTTAAAATCAAACTAAATAGTCAAATTCACTCACAACCGCTTTATCAAAGTGATTTTGTTGAAATATTTAACAAATACAATATAACATAAAATCTCATAACGGTGGGAAATAAATATAAATATAATAGTCCTCTGTGAAGGAAAATATATCCACATCCGCATTGCCCTCACCACAAACACTGATCATTGCTTACAATCTTCCTTCACTTCTTATGAAGAAGCGAACAAAGTATTAAATTCAATGATTCATTGATTTCTCAGCAAGCTGATACCCAAGGTCGTTTTATGTCATGAGAAAATGCTATGTGTGAGTGAAATAAAATTTTAAACACGTCCTTGACGTATGTAAATATCTCAACGAAATTTTCAAGTACTTACAGAGGAGGGGGGGGAGGAAGTTATGACTCATTATTTCGATTTTATCGAAGGGCGATTTTGCTAATTACCACTCTTCAGCTGCTGAAGAACCTGCCAGCTCTTCAGGGAGTCCATTACTGTACCGTTTGAGGGGAAGAGCCTGAAGAACCAGCCTCTTTGACCGGCATATAGAAAAATAAAATCACCTTGGAGGATAGCAAGATACCTTGTTCTTTTTTATCAGATTAAGCAATATCTGTTGTAGTTTTAAATTTTATATTGTATTAAACAATTTTTTTAAGTAACTTTTTCGTTAAAAAAATGCGCTTCCACATTATGCAGTCTCCTTCGTTGGTGCAGTGGTGATAAAGCAAATTTTGAAACATTATTTTTTGTCTTTACAATCCTAAAGAGGGGGCAGCTAAATAGTCGATCTTCAAAATTACTTTTATCTTAATTTTCGTTTATTATATAGTCCTTTTCTACACTTCTTTTTTTGTAATTGTATTCTTG
>NW_027108251.1:442467-443169 GCF_000696795.3 Halyomorpha halys | reverse complement strand
ACCACTTGGATTTGTTCTCTAGCAATTCATATTTCATTGTAAATTAATAAAATTATAAATATTATTATATGAGCTTAAGCCAATCAGAGGGAGAAGACTCAAGTATATAGAATACATTTCATGTATTATATGTGTATAAAGTACTAATTATATTTTAATGAAGGGTACGACGAATATGGGCTTAATTTTGATTTATTTAATTTATCAATGAATATGAAATTATAATGAATAAATTGTGTAAAAAATATAAAATGTAGGCGAATCCTAACAAATTATTCTCTTTGTGAATAAACATAGCTATTCACAACATGAGGTCATTAAATAATATTGATAAATGTACTCATTCATACTTTTTTTATTTGATGATAAAATAGAAAATAAATAAATAAAGATATACCCATCTGAGGAAGCGGGTAGCTCAGTTGTATGGCACTGTCACTACTAACTCCAAGTACTCGGGTTCGAATCCGGCTGTGGCATATAATGATTTTCTGTTTCACTGTACCTGTGAAGAGAGGGCTGATAGTACAAGAGCCCAAGAGGAGAAAAAAGGCAGTTATCACACCCCAATTTTTTATTTCTTTGATGAAAACTATGTATAATTACTAGTCAAAATTGATGAGTCTGCCAAGTATAGGTAGGGGGAATAAAAAATGGCGGCTGTTTGAGAGCGATAAAAAAATTTAATTTTTCATTCGGAGC